>NC_060241.1:27655114-27958145 GCF_021155785.1 Neodiprion fabricii
CAATATTATCGTTTTTCGATCAGTTGGGCACGAATTCTGCCAACTGGATTTCTTAATAACGTAAGTGAAGCTGGCCTTCAATACTACAGAAACTTGATAGATGAACTTCTTTACAACGGTATAGAGCCTATAGTAACTTTGCACCATTTTGACCACCCACAAATACTGGAATTCATGGGTGGATGGACCAACGAACTGATGATTAAATGGTACGTTGACTATGCAAGAATTATTTTTCAAGAACTAGGACCAAAAGTCAAAATTTTCACAACTTTAAACGAACCTCAGTCAGTTTGCGAAGGATACAATGGCACTGTGTTCAGCCCTGGTACGTCTTTTTTTCCTAACATCAGTCCATCTTCAACCATAATCTTGCTATTACTGTCAATGTGTTGAAAGTTCATGGCACCACCATTTTTTTCAGGTGAAACTATACCAGATTATGTCGGGTATTACTTGTGCATCCATAATGTTCTGAAGGCTCATGCCACAACGTATCACATGTACGATGACGAATTTCGACCATATCAGCACGGTCGCATTGGTCTGAACAATATCTGTGACGGGTATTATCCAGATACGCCAAATGACACTGTGTATGCTGAAAGAGCTTTCCAATTTACTTGTGGTTTAGTAGCACATCCCATTTATATCGGTGATTATCCATCAATTGTGAAAGAAAGAGTGGCCCTCGTAAGCAAGGCACTAGGTTATCCGGAATCACGTCTCCCCACGTTTTCACCAGACTGGATATCGTACATAAAGTATGTACATCCCCGAAAGTGTGACATTTGAAACTTGCATCAAGCTTTATCAATGAGGATTACAACATTTCCTCGTGATTCACAGGGGGACAGCTGATTTTTTCGCTCTGAATCACTACTCGTCTCAAATTGTAACGCCTGACACAGACGAAGCCCGTGGAATATATAACACAGACCTGGGCGTAACGATGAGTTATCGCGAAAGCTGGCCCACTGGATATCTTTGCTACGTGAAGGTAATCAAAATCAGCGTACAACCGAACATAGTTTAAACAGTTTGAACGTAAATATCAAGATTTCAACTATGACTGTCGACGTAGGTTGTTCCAGAAGGCTTCCGCATGGTTCTGCAACAAATTAAAACATACTACAATAACCCGGAAATTATGGTAACTGAAATCGGCTTTCCTGACCGCGGTGAATTGAATGACTACAGCCGAATCAAATATCATCGATCTTACATGCAAGAGATGATCAAGGCTATCAAGTATGATGGTTGTCGAGTATCAAGATACGTGGTGTGGAGTCTCATGGACAATTTCCAATTGGATGCTGGTTACGTGTAAGTCACCTCTTATACCCTTCGAGTGCATATAGCCTGTTTCGAAAATCTTTTCCATTTCCTAATAAAATCTCAATTTTTTGTTTTACTTTCAGAGCTAAATTCGGACTCGTGAAAGTGAATTTTGACAGCCCCAACAGGGAAAGGACACCTAAGTTGTCGGCATACTGGTTTCAAAAAGTCATTCAAACTGGTATACTCCAAGATATTCCCACATATATGCAAACAGAGCCTGAAGCAGAGTCAAGAGAATGCCTGGACCGTTGATAAGTATAAGTTGTGTATCTGATCAGATGAATTAAGGAAAAGCCTTGGAGCATAATTAAAGCCACGCTTGGTTTTAAACTTGGAAAGAGTTACCTTGTGAAGGAAAATGGAAACTTAATTTTTTCAAGAACCCTCGCCGTCTAAGAACAACCAAATTGCACGTCCAAAATCAAACTGTAACAAGTAAAAAAATCCTGTGTTTTCAAAACTGCCGTAAAAACTCATGTAATGCCATTTATAGTAGAATTTGAATAAAAGTTCATGGGAAAACTTTTTTCCAGATGTTACGGTTTTGTTCTAGGTATGCGAAATGTAAATACATCACTGATATATAAATTCATGAATTTCGCACATTTTTAAATTATTATTCAAGAATACTTCCTACAACTACCCGTGTCATTTCAACCCAAAAAAATAAACGTATCTTATCGTGATGGTGGCGCACCATAATAGTCATTCTCGAATCAAGATCATAATCTTTAGAATCATAACATGTATCGGTATAAATCTAGTATATAAAACTCCGCACAGATTTCATGGAGTGTTGAATGAACGTTATTTGTTCTTATAGAATAAAGTAAACAGCGGATTAACCTATTTATAAGTGAAGTACTTTGTATAAAGATACGCCCATCGAAAATGGAGATTACGACTACAAGAATGAACTCGTCAAAACCTAATTGCCAATGAACATTAACAGAAAATAAATAGCCCCTTCATCGCATAGAGTAAAGCCAAAGTGAAACAACTTCAATAGTTATAACAACGCGACTAATAATCATCGCGATATAATATAATATTCACAATAATAACCCAATCTAAACAAATTTGATTGATCAATGTCAATAAAAACAAGGTAAAGTGATGAATATTTTTATCAGTTTGTCGCGATATTTACAATGCAATGACATATAACATACCAACTGCTGGCAACTCTTGTTCAACGTTTTCAAGAAGAGCGAGCTACGGTTCGTACTAGAACCATAAGGAGATAATTTTATAACTCATATAGTAATGGACTGAGTGCTATTGTTTTACCGAATTATTCCGACTCAACCAGCGATTACAGAATCTAACTATGAAAATCATCCTAATTGTGGCAGGCATTTGCGCGGTCAACTCGAAGTGGGTCAATAATTCTCTGTACAGCGAATGGTAGAACATTAACAAAAATATCGACTGAAAAAAAGAATTCTGCAGGACTTTTTTCCACGAAGACAACAGGTACACCTTTCCGGATTACTTTACTTTTCGAACTGAAACTCCAACGTTCCAACCTAAAGGAGCTTGCAACGTTAATGATAAGGAAATCGATTCAGTGATCCTCCAATCAGCGCGATTTTTATGCCACTTCAATAATGCCGGTACATAAAAAAGTGTTAAATCCGTCGGATCAGTTATTTTTTGAGTTTTTTTGTGTTATAATCCGCAAATCAAAGTCTGGGGATGATCGAGCGATTCTGACATCGAATTCAGATTCAGCGTGTTCAAAAACTAAAACATAAAAGTATGGTGGTCTAATCCGGCGGGCAAGATACTTTTTTATGCATGTGTAATTTTTGGTACAGGACTAAGCGATTGGGATTATTTCACGCAGTAGTGCCCAAGTCATATAGCTCATGCTGCAAGTATAAAGAAGATGTCGCGTTAGTAAAAGATCTAGGAACGAATATTTTTCTACAAGTTACATATAAATCCGTAAACTTGACTCTTTGTGTGACGTGAACTTGAGTCCATTTTCGCTCAATAACTTTCTCTGACAACAGCAGGCCTAATACATCTGTCCATTGGTTGTAAGTAAATATTGAGAATCATATTATTCTCCAGAAAGACACCAACGTATTATAATTTGTTATACCGGCAATACCTAAAACATATACAGATAAGAAATAATCGGCACATTATACGGATAAAATTGGGCTTCGCTTACTACGTATTTACCATTACGCGAATCAATACGAGACATCACATTGACACATGTATATATATATCCACTCATTCACCATTTGCTGCTGGTATGTTTATCACATATTTGCCATGTACATATAATCAAGATGCTGGCATCCACGCATATTCGTATGAACAATATCTGGCCGTTATTTGCTTTCAATATTTCACGTATCTGTAGTACTGTATTTTTGTCAACGTTGTATCGCCCATTGCTTTGCCGATTGAAAATAGTGGCTTGAAATTTAAAGCTTAATTATCATTGAATTATTGAACACTAGTCATTCCCAAGGGTTTCGGTATTATTCTCAGAAGAATCAAACATGAATCCAGTAATACAATTATTTCTGTCACTGAAAATGTATATTTTGATTCGGTGAAATGAAAGATTATTGCGTCAAAAAATACGCCTTGGAGTCTGATGGACACTTTCGAATCGGCTGATGGTTACACGTAAATGTTGAAATTTTCGCACATCTGAATAGAAGCATATTCTATTTTTCATTTTTCACTCACAGTAGATCATTTTGAATCATGAAAGTAGATTTCAACAGTATCAACAGTGAAAGGCCATCGAAGCTTTGAGCCTCTTGGTGGAAGAAAGTTATCGGGACTTACAAGCTTCAAGATGCCCCCAGGAAATAGGGCGAAGCGGACTCACTTTACATCGTTATAACAAAAATATTATTCGATTTAAATAGAGATGAAGATGACGTTGCCTAGAGCCACAGCTATTGTCATAGGAACATTCGCGTTCTGAATTATTAGTCCCGAACAGATTAAATTTGAAGTCACTAAGTTATAAGATATGAAGACATGTGCATTTTGTTCTCACAGCACAAACAGTTCGTCAACTGCACTGAATATTAAATTTCTAAGTGTATAAAAGTAACGGTATACAGACTTGGAATACTTTCTAGAACTCAGATAAACAACATTTTACAACTAACGAATGAAATTATGACTTTTCAATTTAAACACTCGAATACGTCTGCATAAACCTTACTTCTTTTTCAAGCCGCTTTGATCAATGCATACTTTACCGTAGAAATGCCAATAATATATTCTTGTTTTGACAGTTTGGCAAGCAGTCAAGTTGACATGGTGGTAAAAATATAAGCACTGATAGATATAAATAATAAACACCTTGATCAACCGTTGTCGAACGATGCCCTGATATGATACGTGCTCAATCGTTGACTCCCATTACTAAAAACCTATAACGTAAAAGTCCTGTTCACCCCAATCAAGAGCAGAGAAATATAATCCTTAAAATAAATCCTAAAGTATTTCGGTGATTGACCATGTGCTTTTTTCACTACATCTTTTGATACTGAGAGGCGGGCGCAGTGCATCTACAGGCGGTGTGTTGTTACTTAAGATGCATTATTTACATCCAAGATGAACTTGGCATTAGTTCGTAGAATAGAAATTTGTAACGTGACCACGAATTGTGAAAAAAAAATTTTAAATTTTGTATTATATTTATCAATTGAAAACTGTAGCACGATATAAGAATCAGAAATTACGAATTTCGAGAGTAGTGCCCTAGTGCAAATTATTTTGTGATAATTACATCGTCAAAGCATATCGCCCCATGTCTCTCCGCTTCAGCCAAGAACGGCTTCGTATTCTGCGTTTCAATTTTCGATCACCTTGTTTCTTCAATGCAACAAAAACCAGCAAACGATCCAGCAGAAAAAAATGCTCCGTGGCGCCGGGTTTCTGAATTGAGCACCTAATTACGATGACGTCACGTGCATTGGATTTCTTGGTGATCTGAGATAGCTCGGTTACCAATAACGGATGTATGAGAAAACAATCAATACGGACGAATAATAAAAATTCGCCTTACATCATCCCGATATAACTGTTTACATAAGTAAACGACAATCGTTTAATCAAATCCTGAAACTCCACCTTCAGCTTGCTTTAAGAAACTGACGGGCAAAACATGATTATTTTCATGCGTATTGACGTCAGTTAATAAGCATTTACTGAAGGTATGACCGAAGCTTGGAAAGTCGGTTTAGTTGATCTATACTAACCAATAAAGTGTAAGATGAAACAATATTTTTCCTGCATAGGCGTGGTGGAAAAACAACAACTGACTTTATAAATCAAGCAACTCAAGTTCCCGACATAGCCAATCTTTGAGGTGAACCGACTCAACTCGTCGTGTCAGTCATAATTATTGAAGTGTTTGAAAATTCCTTAAAACCTCAAACAAAAGTTGTTCGGAGTGAAATAAAAAATTGTAGAATACCGAATGGTTCCATATTATCATGAAACATACTCTGGTACTTGTGCTCAGCTGGACAATTATTTCTTAGTAAGTCGGCGAAATATTTCATACAGTATTTCGTATATCAACGTCTATCAACGTATCGATCAACGTTTAATATTAACACAAAATTTATTTAGCACTTCTTGCGATGAAATCGACAGTCTCACCTTTCCGGATGGTTTTCTTTTCGGCGTTGCAACTTCATCTTATCAAACTGAAGGAGCCTGGAACGAGAGCGGTAATCGCTTCGCGTTATTAAAGATAATTCAGTATTTTTTTTTTGAATGAAATTCTGTGATAATGACCGCAAATATTATTTAAACCAATTAATCATTTCTCGTAGACAAAGGAATAAGCATGTTTGACTCTTGGTCGCATACCTGTCCAGACTGCATAAGAGACAGAAGTCACGGAGATATTGCTTGCGATTCTTACCATAAATACAAAGAAGACATCACGTTGACCAAACAGTTTGGAGTGAGTTTTTTGTTCAAAATTATCGTTGGATACAATTTTCATGTTTCATGTTGTCAATACTAATTTCTTTACAGTTCAACTATTATCGCTTCTCAATCAGCTGGGCGAGAATTCTCCCAGCTGGATTCACACACTATGTAAACGAAGAGGGTATTCAGCACTACAAAGATATTATCAAGTATTTACGGAAAAACAGTATCGAGCCTATGGTCACCATCTACCATTACGACCATCCGCAAATACTTGAAGACATGGGTGGATGGACCAACGAGTTGATGGTAGAATGGTATGCCGACTATGCAAGAATCATTTTTCAGGAATTTGGTCCGATGGTCAAGATTTTCACAACTGTAAATGAACCACAAGAGATGTGTGCAGGCTATAAGAATAACGGAACAGCCCCTGGTACGTGCGACAAGTTATACGAATACAATCCTGTACGTTAGGGTGGTCCTCATTTAGAATGTTGACGAATTTATTCCAGTCCTCCCCACCAAATCAACTATAAATAATTCAAAACCAATTCACAATTTTTTTCAGATTTTTATATCAACTGTAACCCGTGCCTGTAAGAGGAAGGATTTCCCAATTTTTAAAAGTATGTATTTTAATACACGTGTTTCGGACATGTTCTTAGTATATATTTTAATGTAAGAGTAATAATGTTCGAAAAAATCCATGAATATGAGGTTCTAATGAGCATTAGTGCTACTATCTGAGAAAAAATTCACATCATCATACCAGATAATATAGACAATTGCGTTTCTTATAAATAAAAAGAAAAAGTCAAATTTCTAGGGTGTGCAATTCGTCGAGATTGGTTGGTATGATGATGTGAATTTTTTCTCAGATAGTAGTACTAATACTCACTAAATCTTCGCAATTACAGATTGATTCGAACGTCGTCACTCTTACAATAAAATATATGCTGAGAATGTATCTGAAACAGGTGTATTTTAAGTGGTGATATCCATCCATTTACAGGCACGGGTTAGAATTGATATAAAAATCTGAAAGAATTATGAAATTGTTTTTGAATTATTTATCGTTGATTTGGGGGGTGGTCTGAAAAAAAATCATCAACACCCTAAGTACGAATCACCCTACTGTACATGCTTGATATATTTGTAATATTCTGAATTTTCCGAATCACTTCAGGTAAGCTGTTGCCGCACAATATCGGATATTACTTGTGCATCCACAATCTTCTGAAGGCCCATGCTACGGCCTATCATATATACGATGAGGAGTTCCGAGCATCCCAAAACGGTATAATTAGCATTAACAATCCTTGCAGCGGGCAGGTTTTAGATGACTCGAATGACACGATTGCTGCTGACACAGCATTTCAATTTTACTGTGGAATGGTGGGACATCCTATCTACATTGGTGATTATCCACCAATTGTAAAAAAACGGGTAGCCCTGGTTAGCAAGTACCAAGGTTATCACAAATCTCGTCTCCCCAGGTTCTCTCCCGAATGGATATCGTACATAAAGTATGAACATCAGCACGAATACAAAACTTTATATCTCCAGTTTGCGGACCGTGAGAAAAATTCTTGTAATTTTTTTTATTTATGCACAGAGGAACAGCTGATTACTTCGCTCTTAATCAATACACTTCCGAAATAGTTCATTCTGATCCAGACGAAGCTCGTGGAATATACAAGAGCGACTCTGGCATAATAAATATGAGAAAATCTACCTGGCACAATTCATCTATTTATTGGTTGAAGGTAATCAATGCACGCAAAAAACGTTTTATCGCAAATTTACTACAAATGTTAAACGTGCGTCAAATATCGCTCTTCGGAAGTTGGACTTTATCGCTTGCTTTTCACACGCAGTCAGTGCCCGAGGGTTTTGGAAATTTACTGCGGAAGATCAAGGATGAATACAACAATCCTATAGTATACGTAACAGAAAATGGATTTCCTGACCATGGCGAACTGAACGACCTAGATCGAATAAACTACTTTCGTTCGTACTTGGAAGAATTAATTATCGCTGTCAAACGTGACGATTGTCGTATTTTAAGTTACACGATTTGGAGTCTCTTGGATAATTGGGAATTCGGCTATGGTTACACGTGAGTAATTTTGGATCTCCGTGAAATTTATCGCAACATTGAAATCATCGTGCGAATCCTAATCAACGAATATTTTTATTGTTTGGGTTCACGGATAGTACTCCGTTTGGGATCGTCAAGGTCAACTTCAACAGTACCAGCAGGGAGAGAACACCCAAGTTATCAGCGTACTGGTGGACAGAAGTTATTCGAACTCATCGCCTTCAAGATGTTCCTAAAATAAACGATACATTAGCGAAGATTGAAAGTGTTTGGAAGAGTAATCACAGATAATGACGACGTTCCAAATGACATTGAAATCATACACATCCATATGCAGTATCGAAGTTACAAAATTACAAGATCACTCGGATCTTATTTCTGTAATTACTGGATTTACAATTACAAAAAGTCAGACAAAATATGCTTCACAGAGTTAAAGTTGGAAACTCATTTAGTATAAGCATGAATTGATTATTTTGGATTGATCAGAACAAAGAGTAACGTGTAAAAATAAAACAAACACACCACAGTACATGTGCTATCTATACGTTTCCCTCGTCTTTGTGTCACTCGTACCTATTCGACGGATAAATGTTCAATTTGTGGAGCATGTATTCTCACATGTATTCAACAACTAAATTTAATTTAGCAAGATAGAAAATCCGAATGTTCTCAACATGTCAACGAGCTGCAGGTGATTATGTGAACAGGATACCGCCATCCAATTTACAGCCCCTAGCATTCAACTACAATGCCTCTTCACCGTATCTGTTGCTTGTAGATAACTTGAAGTAGCCCACAATGATGTTGGGCGATTTGATCTAAGAATGTACTTGATGCCGGATGTTCCGACATTATTCCCATGTTCTTTCACAACATGCTGATTGATCATAGAGATACTTGTATCCTTCTACATGACAATGAATACGAACCTTTTCAGCGCTACCAAATCAGAATGAACAATCCTTGCTCCTATATGTTTCAGATTGTAGGAATGGTATTATTCCTATTGAGAGACCACTTGAAAAGCAATATCAATAAATAAAGTATACAGATCGTCGAAGAGACAACAATAGAATTCTATCAAATGTTTTGTTGAATTCCTCCTTTAACTTTGACAATAATAGGACCTCCGCCGTAGATAAACTCAAACTTTCGGATGGGACGCCTATTTATTCAAAGGCTCACAAATCACCATTAATGGTATCAGTGTGTAACGAAATCAAATATTTATGCTTTCTGACCTTTAAAATAATCTGCATCACAGGATCTGAGTAAGCTAAGATTATTAAAGGACTATCAAGGGGACAAGCTGTTTTTCAATGAAGTAAAGACACTTGATAATTCAACGTAGTCTTGTAGTACATGCATTTGAGGAGAAATTTTATTGGAATAAATAATGTGCCATTCTTTTTTTTCACGGCTTATTCTTCGATTAGTCAACAGATTATTATGTGGCAGCATTAACCAAATATTTTTTTTGGCTCAAACAATTTTTTTTCAATACTTTGACAAACAAAGATAATATTAGCATTCTAAAAAACATTCATTCGTATTACAGTCAAGTGCTTATTGTTGCTCAGCAAGGTTAATCATTTATTTACTGTATAAATTTAATTTACTTACGGTACACAAGCGATAGCTGTTATTGCGAAAATAATATCTGTCCTGAAAATAATCTATGTATCAAAGTCACGTTACACGTAACAACGTAAGTAATAACTCTAGCCAATATTCAATTTTCTGGGCTCGGGTCACGAATATCGTAATGAAAAACGTGTAATTTACGATACGCGATACTAGTTGATACCCTTTATACTGTTTCGTACAGATTTTTGGCATTTTTCGTGAGGATATTGGTTTGAATATATCGAAATTTAAAATATGTATTACATAATGTTGAATAATAGTAAAACGCAAAGATTTATCTTCTCTGATCGTAGTTCATAATATTATTTCAACGTATTTTTGCCCACTTATATGTAACATTACATGAACGTAACGCCTGTTGCGAAATTCTCCAACTTTTTGACATCGTACGAACAGTTGCTGATATTAAAGTGAAATTTTTGAACAGTCTTATGCAGACAACCCAAATATGCTCACTAGCTATCAAGCGATAGCTCTGATATGCGTTAATATGTCGTGTCGTGCAAATGGCGAATTAAACGAGAGTGTCAATAGGAAGAACAATAAAACTTTTCACAAACAGGAGTGAGTGGAGAGGGGATGGAGAAGACAGGATAAAGCGCAACAACATGTCTTCAGTAATTTGTAGCAACAACATCAGGAACAGGTATATAAGTTAGCCTTGCGATGTGAATTTACACTTAACGTCTCCTCGTCGAAAACCGTATAAACCACTCACCCTGGTTTTCGTGTATCTACATGTAATATCTTTAAACGCAAAATTTTTCTACCTAAAACAAAGTTCACTGTACACCTTGAAGAAGCTACTCTATTTGCCAAAAAATTGATTTTCCCTGTAGAGATCATATAATATTTTACAAACTTTGATAACACCATGAAATATATGTTCATCATTCTAACGGGTTGCGTAGCTATTTCGAAGTGAGTTAAAGCAATATTTTATGTAACGAACTGATGACTGTCAATCACATTTTAAACTGTAAAATATTTCCAGAATTTCTTGCCATGAAGTGGACAGTCTCACTTTCCCAACTGGAATGCTATTTGGAGCTGCCACTTCGGCATTTCAAACCGAAGGGGCCTGGAATGTTAGTGGTAAGCACCTTGTTGTTTTTACAGTCCTTACCGCTGATAAAGTATATACGGTTATTGCCGTACATATTTCAACACATTTACGGTTCTAGACAAAGGAGTAAGTAATTGGGATTATTGGACTCATCAGTGCCCGCAGTGCATAGCAGATGGGAACAACATAGAGATAACTTGTAACTCTTACTACAAGTACAAAGAGGATGTGGCTTTACTTAAGAAAATTGGTGTGAGTTTTCAACAAAAATAAATGCTAACAATCTTTTTCATGCAAAATGGCTCCAAGTGATGCGAAGCAATTGTGCTATAGACACTTTAAACTCGTATTTGTTTATTTTACGTTGTAACGTTCAAGAGAACCACCGGCACCAAAAAAATTGGTTACTCCAGTATCCATCAATTCATCGTTGAAAAGACTTCGTAGTGACACAAATTGAGCATGGTAATGGACAAACTGTATCGAGGCCGGTGGTGTAGCATTAATATACTTATTTGAATATCACGTGCGGAGTGAAATCCATATTATGCCACTAGTTCGTGATTGGTAGAAATAATCTGTGAATACGAATCCACTTTCCGATTCTCTAACGCTCAATATGTTGCAGTTCAACTATTATCGGTTTTCGATCAGCTGGACACGAATTCTTCCTCACGGACTTAAGACCAAAGTGAACAGAGCGGGTATTGAACACTACTTAAATTTGACGAAGACGTTAATTGCGAATGGTATTGAGCCCATGGTGACCATATACCATTTCGACCACCCGCAAACGCTAGAAGACATGGGTGGATGGATGAACAAGCATATGGTGAAATGGTTTGCACAATACGCTCGAATTATCTTCAAAGAACTGGGGCCTTATGTTAAAATCTTTACAACCATTAACGAACCGCAGAAGCTGTGTCAAGGCTATGAGGGAAACAGTATGAGCCCTGGTACGTACAGCTTTCAATGCCTGCCACAATTTCGTCGAGACTTGTGCCTCGCACAGTTCTGAACCAGACGAATAATATATATTTGTTACATTTTTTTACAGGCAAAAGTTTACTCGATTACGGAGAATACACCTGCATAACCAACGTTTTGAAAGCTCATGCTACAGCTTATCACATCTACGACAAAGAATTCCGTGAAACTCAAGGTGGTCAGATTGGTATTACCAATCCTTGCGACGGATTCGTTTTTGACGAAACGAATGACACCATTTCCGCCGATATAGGTTTCCAATTTGGCTGTGGAGTGATTGGGCATCCTATTTACAAGGGCGACTTTTCGAAAGTGATGAAAGAGAGGATAGCCAATTACAGTAAGGCAGAAGACTATCCAGAATCACGTCTTCCCACGCTCACGGAACAGTGGATATCATTTATAAAGTATGCACTCGGGTCAAACTTTGACATTTTTCGTTTGCGAATGCACTTTTTCATCGTGAGTAAGTCAATTTCTGCCCACCATTTTATAGGGGAAGCTCTGATTACTTTGGTCTGAATCACTATTCGTCCGTCATCTGGCTGCCTGATCCAAACGAAACCCCTGGAAGATATTCCTCCGATTCTGGTTTAATACGCAAGACTAGACCCGAATGGATTACTGGATCGGATTCCACGACGAAAGTAAGTACGAAGCTAAATCACTTTCTACCGGTCAACGGGTTAACGACAAGTATTCCAGCCTCATTCCTGATTTCAGATCGTGCCTGAGGGGTTTGGCAATTTGCTACGAAAAATCAAAGAAGAATACGACAATCCGCTGGTCTACGTCACTGAAAACGGATTCCCTGACCACGGTGAAATGAAGGATTACGATCGAATAAAATACTACCGTACATACATGGAGGAAATGTTTAAAGCCGTCAAACGGGATGGCTGTCGGGTCGAACGGTATACGATTTGGAGCCTGATGGACAATTTCGAACTGAATTCTGGCTACGCGTACGTAACTTTCTTGTATCTTGAACTGCATGCGTACATTTCGAAAGCTTTCACAACTCTGAAAATCTTCCATGCCTGCGTCACGATTTATTTACAGAGCACGCTTTGGCATCATAAAAGTAAACTTCACCAGCCCTAACCGAGAAAGAACACCGAAGCTCTCCGCGTCATGGTGGAAATTTATTCTTCGAACTCATAAGCTTCACGATCTTCCCCGTAAATATGCAGCCGCGGAACAGAACGTCACCAAAGGATCGCGCTAAGCTATGAGTTCCCAGATGTAAGTGCTAACAAATAATTCACCCTATAACTTCAGTAATTATTGTTGACCGACATTCATACCAACGAATGTAGAAATATTCGAGTTGACGGTAAAAGAGTAACATTGTGTAATTTGTTACCCATTTATTCAACAGATTCAAAATGGAGAATTTTTTTTTTTTTACATACATAAAAAGTCGGGAGTGGACCAAATAAGATTGACGATAACTCTAAGCATTGAAACAATTTCTTTCTACATTGTATATATAACGTTTTGTATGCGGAAAATAAAAACTGAGTTTCGTCTGCCCAGTCTGAATGTATTCTAAATTTGTCAGAAAATCGAATGAGAGTTTCCAGAAATACGAGAAAATAATTTCACCAGAAGTGTAACATATCTTAGTAGAATCGTTAAAGCTATTCTGTTGCAATTCTACGAAGAATATAAATCAATAATACCGGCATACTGCAAGCAAATTGTAAAACCTCACTCAGCTGTCCGTTTTATAATTAAAATGTACGAAAGTGCAAAAAGCTGTAGAACTAAACCGACAAAACAAGGCATTGAGTTGTCAATTTCAGATAATGACAAAATTCTGTCGACAGACGGAAAATTAAATTAAAATAAATTACTATTTATCTATGAGAAAATATTCAGTATGTTCCAAATAAACTAGTCACGTATCAGCTGCCACCTGGTCTGTCAAACTTCAATGAGAGTATCGGGGTTATTCGAGAATAGCTCTTAAACTGAGGATGTAACGCACATCTAACTACCGCCAATCTTGTCTATGCGGTTGGCACATTTCGAGTTGCGATGTGTACAGCTAGGACCGAATTGTCGGACAGCGCGTGCAATTGGATACTGAGCGAAACCCTGCGGGACTTTAACATGGGTGATTATCGTGGGGAAAATGTATATTTTATCAAAATTGATTCAAAATCCATTAATAGCTTATCGCAGTCTCATACAGCATGGACGGTCTTAGATCGTACCTATTTTTGGATATTTGTTTTGAAGAAAATGAAAACACTATTCATAGTATTAAGAACATTTCGGAATTTTTTCATTGAAATTAAAGTCAAAATGGCGGCATGGCGCATATAAGTAGCGAACAATCACGTTTCCAATCCGGCGATGCAGATTTCTCGGTCAATTTTTATCCAATCGACTTTAAATTTTGACAAAATCTTTAAAACTTGCTCATCGATTCGACCTCGTGTTTATATTTTTGAATTTCTATCCCTAAATTTTGGTATGACATTTTTTTAGCAATTTTATGTTGAAAAAAAAAATAAGAACTAGTGCTCATAAAAACTAAAAAGCATACAAAGTAGTGGAGTTGTTGACGGAAGTAGCGCAAGAATGTTATTTACCTTTCGGTCTGTTATTTTCATTATTATTATTGAAACTCTTGCTTCTGACATTATTGGCTGGAAAACATGAACGTGGAATCAGCGTAAGCAGCAGAATTATTTCTTACTACAGTGAAAAAAATAAACTCATATTGATCAATTATTATTGAAAGTGCTTACTAATTGTCTAGATTTGATGAACTCCGTTCATTCAGCGCAAACAGTGAATTGAAAAAGAATGCAGTGTATGTTTTTCCCTCGCACTTGTTCAAATATCTGCTGTAGCGACGAACTCCATCCGTGGTATAATATGAAACAGACGTCGCATTAATATTGGAAAAATACTGTACACTCAATTACAATAGAGTTTAATATTAATTGCAGGAATTAATTTCATTGTTGCGGTGTAATATTCATCTTTTTATCATTGTCCTACGAATCGTATAGTATAATGTGGAAACAAAAGACCTCTGCGGCAAGTTCCTGTATAATGGGTATAACATTAAATGTTACAAAAAAAAATATTTGTAAAAATGAATTTACGGTAAAGTTGCAGCGTTGCCACGTACAATTTCAATTCCACGCTACAGAGTGAAATAATTATAATCATGGAATATTGCATATGTTTAGTTGAACGCAACGCAGGATGTATTTTACATGTACGTCAAAGAAGTTGATCAAAATCACACCATTTTGCGGCACGGATATTCTACTATCTATCAGAGTTACGGATAATTTAATGGATATGTGATGTACATTTACTTATATGCGATAAGAGATCGAGCCGGATGGAAGAACAGCTGATGATCCGTGTAATTATCAGCGAAATGGGAAATACACACCTGTACCATATCCGTTGGGCTACTTTAATTCCACCCCAATTTCCATGCTGCAACTTTTGAACGGCACCCCCAAGGTCCCAAAGGCACTCGCAATTACTCGCTGTAAATAATAAATCAGACCATACAAAGCCTCGGTTAAGAAGATTAACAAGCCCGCCGTTTAGTTATCATATTTTCATTCAGACACCCATCGCAAACACAATACCCATTTTGCTTGTGAAAACGGGACGTTCCGCGATGAAAACTTTAGCAACCGTTGTCCGTATATCTAACACTGTAAAATTCTAAGCTGCCGAAAGGTGCAGGCGCAAGTAATAATTGAAAGAAAAATTTGAAAATATAAGCAAATACGTGCGTTGCACGTGTGAAAACCAAACAGAAGAAACAAGCGAAAAACAGATTACGAAAGAGAAAGAGAAAAAAAAATAAATAAATAAATAAAAAACGAAAGAGCACGGAAAAAAGAAGAAAGAAATGACGACCGATCGTTGCGGATAAGATGGCTGGTTTGCAGTTGCTACCATAAGTCAAGGGCTCCGAGAGAGTGGCCGGCGTAGTTCTCCGCTGGGAGCGACGATACAATCTGAGCTCCGCTGACAGTCGCCTCACTCCTTCGCCACCCTCGCGAACCCCTCTGAACCCGGGAGGTCCCAGAGGTTCCTTCGCCGCGCGGGAATCTCCCCTGACACAGAGAATAGATGACTTGAGAATTTCATCTGGTACGTTGTTTTTTTTTCAACAACTACCACCTACGACGACTTATCTCTGCGACATGTTCTCTGCTTGAGATATACAGATACACTCGAATACAACACACAAGCGTTCGGTACAATTAAAAATTATTATTCCAGCCGGCGCAACGCGAAAGAGCTCAACGACCGTTGTCTCGATACTGCCCAAACACCGAGGTGTTTTTTCTCTCTTTGGTCGGCGTGTCATTTTACGAAGACTGACGTTTGGGCGGGGAAAAGGAGAGCCGACGTTCGGGACATCTTGTAGATACAGTTGGCTCTTCGTACGCGTCCCCCAAATGTCCCGCCACCTTTTTGCTTCGATATTTGTCGTTATTTTATTTATTTTTTTTCTTAGTCAGCTTTGTCCTCCCGACAGGGACAAAGCTCGTCAATTGCCAAGTTCATAATCTAAATCACATACCTACCTGCTCCATTTCCGTAGCTGGCACAGGATAGGTTCCCCCACCGTCGACAGGTTCGCTCCCTATTTGTCCACATCGAGGGAATTACTCGTGTTCCAGGTGCTCGTGTCGTGCGAGGAACGATTAACCTCTGCAACGTGACGTATATCTATATCACACGGACAGACAGGTCGACTTCGAAACGTCGAAGAGGAAAACGCCATATTGCGCAGAGGAGCCCGACGCTCGCCGAGGACCACCCCGTGTATTTTACGCTCACAATCGATCTCGAGCCATTACCGTGTGGATCTGTATGCTCGGCTTGCCGGTTCGCAATTAATATACCAGCTGAGCTAGCTGGCCAGCTCATTAAACTATGCCGTACGAGTACAATCCTCAATTAACAAGTGTTTGTGCAATGATATATCGCTCCTCCACGTACCCGACATACATTACTTATTGTTAGTCGTCCGTGTGATTCGACGTCGGAGGAAGCGGCGCGAACGAGTTTTAGATGCATTTTTTATAAAGTAGAGATGAATTATTCAAAGCCTGTTAACAGACACTTTTTCACCTGCCCTACGCCCACGGTTATCCGCAACGCCTACCACTCGCACGGCTTGTGCCTTTTTATACGTACAAATATGCGCGGAGGTATATACGCATGTATACTGTATAAATGAGGTAAAATTTACTCATCTTAAATAAATTTGATTCCCCGTGTTGATTTGCATCAAAATGGGCACCATCAAGACTCGGAGTCTTCCCAGTTCTCTCCAAGAGCACCGGCAAATCAATTTCGACGAGTTCTTGTATACGAATCGTGGAATTGGGCGCGAGCTGAACCGCATATATTTTAATAGGTAATTTCACGTTGCCGTATTTGCGCTTCGGCATTTCCGCCCTCCTCGCACCCAGTCGCCTCGCCGATATTCATTATGGGAAGCAATGAAAAAATTTCGTGCCGACAGCTCTTGCTGTCACAAAAATACGCGATTGACTCTGCTGCCGAAAAGTTTCGCTCGACTTGTCGATCGGAATTTTTTATCATCGACGAATTTCATTCCGCCGTATTTTGCAACTGAACAACACACGTACATACGTATCTACAACCAGTGTTTGACAACTTTAATCCGCAAAACTTGTTTCCATGAACTGAAATTCCTCGACGAAGACAGAGTACGTGTCGGGAGATTCTTCAAAGGATTTATACGCGCACGGCATGGGTTCCGATCGCCTACAACCGCACGACCGCTCCCTGGTTGAATCCTGCAGGTCTCCGTACGGCAACATATCAAAACATACACATTTTTATTTGTAGGATAAATAAGTCCGCCGTGTTTGAAACCCTAGAGGTTACATGCCAGCCGCTCTGCGGTAACGCTATTGCATGGCTATGTCTCGAACGTATGACTGTTGTACGTACACTTGCGACGACACCTTGACGCATTTTTCGGTATTCCATTCGAATCCGTGTAATCTATTATACGTGCCACTTTGATTTCGACGTGCAAAATATTCGAGCTAACGTGGATGCGGAGATTTCCGTTCCGTGGACGTTACTTCGAGAGCAAATGATGGGTAATAATAGTATTGAATACGGTAGAAAAATGTGCGGAGAAAATATAAAGTTGGTAGGCGGCAATTCTCGAATGGAAGTTGGCGCTCTTCGAAAGACCGTGTACCCATCACCGAGTAGTAGAAGTTCTCTTAGAGCCTGAAAGGAAAAGGTACGTGCGAAGATAAACTGAGATGTCGATCTTCATCTGGCGCGTCAGCAACTCTTTTGGCAGACCTACATTTCCACGCACGCCTTCTGTCACTCCGTATCTCAAACTGAAGCCGATTCGTCTGTTAGCAAATTCAGCACATACTGCAGTGCAGTATAAATATCAACCCCTAGGACGATGTCTGCCCGCGAAAAGTTTCTATGCAATATACACGAGTGATCCGATCTGCGTGTCGAAAAAAATTACAAGGTACGTACGGAAGTTAATAAATATGTTGAACAAGTCCGATGAGTGACGGTAAATATCGGTTTGTATCCGCGCGTAGGTACAGTGGTGGAGAAACTTGCGCTTTGTTCACTTATTTTTCCATCCGTATGGAGAAAAGTTTTGTTTCAAGTTGGGGAAATTTGTATTCCTGATTGTTACTGACAAAAAGACGATGTAGTTGGTCACCTGCAATTACACTTTTCAGCGCTTCCGTACCAACCCGTTCGCCTACTAGCCAAGTTCCTAGATTTCCACGGAAACAGAGGCGCAACAACAGTCTGTCACGTACCCAAAGAAGTTTCGCTTGGAAAGTTCCAAGTTTCGGCGTGCGCGTAATTTGGAATGTTTCAAATGCATTCGGTGAATAATCAAAAGAGAATACGAATGGCTAAGCTTTTGTCCGTTTGTCCGGTAATTTCACCCCGTGTGTTCGGTAAGTTTGTCCGGAAAGTTTCTAGAATTTCCGCCGATACTCGGACCATAACAACGAGCCACGCACGGTAGTTGGAGCGCCTGGGGTCGTCCCAGGCGTAGATTACGACGTCCAGGATTGTCGAGAGCAGAGCTTGTTGTTCTCGTAGTTGGTATTATTGGTGTTGTTACGATTATTTCTATCATTACTTTCATTATTTACTTTAGTTGTTACTGCTGGTACTATTGTTATTCTTACGATTGATAGTGTTATAGTTATATAGCTGTTTTCGTTCTTTTTATTCTCTTCGATGTTTTCATTGATATCATTATTTTCATGACACTTATTCTTTGAGTATTTGAAAAATTTATTCAGTCAGCAGAAATTTTTCTAACACTCGTCTGCAAGTGGCATTAGAAGCACATTTTTGATTTCGTTTACGCCTACCTACGTATTTCGTGCAAAAATAGTTTGAACTATTTGTTGAAGCGAGATTCTTACAAGCACGTTGGTAGGCATCTAATAACTTTGAATACGATACTCGGGTTTACCTGAAAGCGAAGAGACCAACATTCTGTGCTGCACATACGTATGTTGACTAGCAAACGGGCAACGTCTACCACGATTCCTCAATCAGGATTAACCTTTGAAATGCGTGTAACCCCGTAAGTGTGCAAGTATTCTCCTTCACCACGATCACGAAGTAAGGCTTGTGAATAAAGGGTGGGTCAATTTCGTCAACTGACGGTAGAAGAACACCCCGGAATCACTTGAGATTTCGCGCAAGCTCGTGTTATATTTTATGTATCGAATGATGCCCTTACATACGTTTTCGTTAGTGCGACTCCGAGTGGACGTATGAATGAATGCATGAATTCACGCTTGAGTGCAGCCAAAGCGCAAGAGCAACACGCTTACTCCTTCGTACCAAAACGTTCTGCTTGAGAAAGATTTAAAACTCGTAGAACCTTGTCAAGATTGTGAAAAAGAAAAGCTTTTAGTTTCAGCCCCGGGGAAAAGGCATAGCCAATTTTTGGGTGAAAAAAATTAGCTTGACAAAGGCTTTGAATATTGTTATTCAAGAAAACGTAGTCCCATCCCCCCGTTCACGACGTATATGTACACAGATTAACTGGAGAGAAGTTCAAACTCGTATAATATTACGGTGAGCGGGGCAAAAGGGAACAAAGTTTCTCGTGTCTGCTACAAGAATGATAATGCGCATCCGTTCAGCACATTTTGGATTAGCCTCGAGTTAAGAGTGGAGTTTCAGGGAGATCGGCGGAGGGCTGCGCTGATGGTAGTGATGGCGGGCTGTATGAGTTGATATTAGGTATTTAATAGACAGCGCTAGGGGAGTTGCCGGGGTGCGCGAACTCAACCATAATGTTAGCACGCGGCAGGAGGGATTTCTCATAAGCTGACCTCGCCGAGAGAATAGACGAGAGGCGGAGCAGAGCGGCGGATGAGGAGGTCGGAGGAAGGCGGCTGCGGGGGATAAGGGAGAGAAGAAAAGGAAAGAAAGGGGATAACTTGAATCTGAGTTTTCTCTCGGTAAACCCGGGGATTACGCCACGCTTTAACTTAGCGACGCCGCTCGTTTCTCAGGTGTCGTTCTCAAAGTGTCACCATATTGGATACTTTCTCCCCACCAACGGGAACCCGACAAGATACTGTATTATTACAAAGAAATTTGATATATCACCAGGGTCCAAATTACCGCGACCCTTCGTGCCAGGCCTGAGGCGCAAATGGAACAGGAAGATACTAAGAAAAATTGAATCTCCGATACCTTGGGATTCAGCGGCTATCGAGCACAAGTGAACTGTCATTGCTCGACAAACGTTTCAGCGGAAATCCGTCGATTGCTGCAAGTGAATGGTGCACCCTGTGCTGCAAGAATCCTCCGTTAACATAAATTGCAACAGTATTTCAGGAAGAGGAAGCGTTTCCTGACCACTTGATGCGTCACTGAAAGGGGATGTTTCTGAAAGAAGCATGTGCTTCGGGACGTCAACGTTTTTATATCGCGCACTTCCAGAGCTCTCTTACTTCTTGCTGCTCAATATCGATTGTGTGTAGTTCGCGAGAATCTTTTCCAAGCAATAAGAATACCGACAAATCGAAAAGTATATGAAAAACAGAGGGGACGGCTTACCCGGTTCCCAAACTCGATAACTTTGCTGACGCTCTATAAGCTCAGCTCATTCGGCGGACCACCACCACAACGAACGCGACAGTTTGGCAACTGATCCTGAGCTTTCCACACTAATAACACTCAGAACTTTCCACAGTCAACATGTGATAGCCAAATTGAACGCTGGATACACGAATGCATGATTAAATGATATTTATACCCGGGGACAAACTTGGTAGCGAAATGAAAGGCACATACAATTACCATTCGTGTAATTAATAACTTTACTTTGCGTCGAGTTTCAGCAATATACGTGCAGGAGTTGATCGCAGCTCTCTCAACTTGGAGCATTTATCTATGCACATGAATTTAAGATTCCCGTATATATTTCCCTTGATAGTGCGATAAGAACAACTTCAAGGTGACAGGTTTTATGAAGCAGCAACAAAGCGATACTTTCCTGATTCACGTCAGCGCGTAAAATCAAATTGAGAACCTTCAACCGCCCCAGACACGAATATTGAATTGCAATATCCTAATGGACGAATGGTACGGACGTTTCTTGGGTCCTGTCAGGTGCGATGAATCTATAGGGGGTGAGAATCGGTTGATTTCAAAGAACAACCCTGAACGATTTCACTTCGCCAGCCGCGCCGCTTCTACGCATTGAGAAATGCCTGATACAATATTTAATCTTGGACGATAGTCAGCACGGCTCACTCACTAGCGACGGCAGTGAATCCCTAAGCTAACGATAAGCATGTGCGGAAGTCGGGATGAACGATGGCAACGCCAATACTTCGATCCGTGTGCGTCTAAGGTTCGTGTGCTATTTCTTTGTTCTTTGCCACTGTGTTATCGACGACTCACTTTTGTGTCCCATTAGCTTGCCATTATCCGCTCACCCACGTGGAAAAATGTCCCTCCGCCAATTCAAACAAACCTTCTGTCGTAGGTACACAGAGGAAAAGGTTCGGTGATACTTGCAGCTGTTATGTGGTGAAATAAATATTTAGCCACGAGAGGTGAAAACCGACTGGCAACGCAATCTCGCATTTCTTTCTGCTATAAATGACATATTTATGATGTGCCAAATGATATACTTATTGTCACTCGTGGTGGTGAGATATAGTTGGGCCGGATATTTTTCGCTGTTTAGACGCGATTTCACCTCCTACTATATTTACGTGTTAAAGAACAACCTTTAACGAATCTGATATCACTTCAAAGAACGCCTTCTTATCATACCTGCAGAGCTTCTTCGGCTTCTGAGAAAAATCACTTGTATACATAACAATGATTCTTAGTGGATGGAATGATGGCAACAAATTCAGAACAGCGTCCACACGGATTCTTTGCAGGGCAAGTATACTCCGTTATTCTCATTTTTTATTATTACCCTGCTACTTTTTTCTTCTTTTATTCCTGCTCTGGTGATTTTCACGCTAATGCACTTTTTCAGTGCTGTAAAAGCATCTTAGCTCGAAATAAAAGGGCTCATATATTTTATGGGTGAATACCGAGTGGTGGGAACGGGATGGAATCTATGATTCAATTCTTCAAGAGCCTATTCGCGAGCAGGTCTGTACATGCGTATGTAACAGTTACATGTACCCGTACTTCCCATACAGTAGCTTCGTATCCGGGGTGAAAGGCGCTCGCTATAATTTGCGTCTCTCATTTTCTGCCAAATCTTATTAATCCGATACTGTAATTTACGAGGAGCGAGAGAGTATATTTCGGAGGCAGATAATTCTACGGTCATTGAGCGGGAATCTCTTAGTACAAAATTTTATCCCGCTCGGGTTTACGGTTATTATTATCATCACCCCACCGAGCGAACATTTGTCCGCGCTGCAACTGTGCCGCAAAGTCAAATTTTTGCGGGGAAAACCTGCCAGGTTATCAAGATACTTAGGGCACGCCTAGACAAGGAGACGGGCGTTTTGAAGCGACAAATTTTCGAAAGCACATGGGATTAACGAAGCGGTAAAACTGCTTTAAACTTTCGCGACGAGACTTGCAGCCTTTTCACCCCACTGTTATATCTACGGGAAAATATCACCCGGGAGTTTGATATCGTTGTGTAATAATTATGCTGTACTATGCGCTAATGCGACGAACTGCAGTCGTAAGTCTGCGTCTTTAATGAAGGCGAGGCGGGGGCCGCTCGATATATTTCCGCTCGATATATGGCCACTCGATATATGGCCGCTCGATATATTTCCTGACGGTTGCCTGAAAAGAGGAAAGGAAAGGAAAGCTTGCAAGTCGCGTCCTACGCGGCAGGAGCAATTTTCTATCCCCGCTGAAGTGATTTCAAGTCTGGTGACATTACCGAGGGAGAGGTCAGTATGGGCTGAAGTTCCGTCGCGCCTTTTACCTGCAGCGAGGGTAATACGAGCCAGTGGCGGAATAAAAAGGGCATCAATTATTATAAAACAGCGAAGATATTCCGCGTCCTTGCAGCAACCTACCTTGCGGAATATTATTCAGAGCATTAGGTGTTCTCTCGACCGTAAAGAATTACCATAAAACTCCTATCTGCCACATCTATGACAAGGGGGTGAGAATGCCACCCGCGTCTGCAGGCACTACCTTGTTGTTACGCCCGTTTATGATCTTTGAAATATAAAAAAAAAAAAAACAAATCAAGTACGGGGACGCTTCGAGCCTGCAGATTCGTCGAACACAAACGTAGCTTACACATGTACGAAGGAGCAGAGTCAGAGCTGACCTATTTATAATGAATTCTTATTGAGTTGTTGGATGTGCCCGGAAAACGGTAATAATTATTCGCTGCAACGAGAGAAATGCTCGATGCAGGTGTACCTGCAGAGCATATTATATTCTACGTTACTCGCTTATAGCTGCATAACGTACATAAATTACATGGGGAAAAATTATATCACCATTTCGGTTCGATCTATCTCTTCATTATCAACTCGTCAGGCGAATAGATTTTACCAACTGACAATTATTGACTGTGATCAGAAATATTTTCCAGTTTGCAGATATTAGATCGAAGTTTCCTTTAAAGCCGGTCTAAATTACACGAGCAAATCTATTTCGTGGGAGCTGTGTCTTCCTAACGTTTCAAATTCTGCAGGTGGCTGTCCTTTCTTGTTCATGTTTAAGCATGCTCGTTCACTTTGGACGTATTAAAAAGCGAAGAGTAACTGCAGCGCGCCTCGTCGGTCCTTGGGTAGAATGTTCGGAGCTTTGAGCCGTAACGAATCTTAATTATCTCGAGATCGCTGCACGTTTGTCTCGCGATGTAGGTCTACCGGTATACGGTGGAGAGAGATACCTACGTTGGTTTTCACCTCGTGTACTTCGGGGCGACCTAGAACCAAGAGAAATGGCGTAAAACAGAGTTCCGGAAACTGAGCGTGTGCACTGTATTGTATTCGGCCCCTCAATCGCAGGTAGTAGATATGTACACACACGAAGTTTGCGGATACATCTAACTTGGCCCGGTACGTGTTACCGGCAGAAACTCTGCTGCTGGAAATTTTTTACAAAATGTAATTGACAGTTGAACCTGGCAAGTTCCTGCATTTCTTATGCATCGATGGTACGGGGGGCCGAAATAAGTTCTTAGCTCATCCCACGTGAGGAAAAACTTACCTGGAAAGTACCTGACAAGACCTTAAACCCTGCTGGAATTCCTCTGGGTCGCTGTGAGAAGCAGCCGTTACGTAAAAGGTGCTTGCAGTGCGATCAATGCGCGCCAGTCATCCTTCACCGTATGCAGCAATAAGTCGCGGATGAAAAATTAATTTGCTCACAGTGCAACTACGAGCTGCTCTCGTTGAAAGTTGTTTTTCAGAATAAAGAAATTTACATCCATCTGCAGAAGATGTTGCCGATGAGGTTTAATAATCTGGGGTTCTAGCGAGGTTCGATTTTCATGAACTTGCCTGAAAACCAGTTATCGTTAGTTTTAGGTAATGCAAGTTTTTGTCGCATCAAATCAGCCAAGATTCTCGTACGTTTCGACCGTTTCTTCGTCATTTATTTCCATCATTTATTGTAGTATGATATTCTTATCAGTGATATCAAGATCTGCGACAAGGTTTTCAATATTAATGGTATCGCGTTGCTTGCGAAGAAGGAAGGATTTTTATAACTCGGCATTTATAGTCGTTGCGCGCTTCTACACTGCAATAGCTACAGACAAGAGCGGTTTTCCTTTGTCGGGAAAGTTTTTATGTACACGTTTTCTCCGACGTTTATATATATATTTATACCACCTCTGAAGAGGCCGTAAGCTGAACCATTCTATTTTACACCCCACAACACTCCGATTTACACCCGGTTTTTATGTGCTGTCAATTTTTACCACGCGTAGGTATGCATCAAATTCGATCCCATTGAATTACGGTTCGTGCTGTCCGTCGTCTTAATCTCACATTTAGCAACAGTGTCCGCTTGAAATTGACTCCACCCAAGAGCATTAATTTAAACGTATAATCATCCTGCATGCTTTCGGCTTAGAAAATTGCGCTGTATCAACGCCAGAGTTTTCATTACAACGACCTCTTCCACTGTTCGTACCGTTGCAAGAAATGCTGGATGCTCGCGAAATTTTCCAACAACGGTTGCTGAAATTGCTATCCTCTTGCCATTCCAAAGGAAAATCTTTAAGCTGCAGGACACAATGCAATGTTTGCGGCACACGCAACCAATCTCTCCACGTTCTGTATTATTTCTCGGTACACCAACGTCTGGTGCTCTCGCGAATGTGCACCGGATTTTTATGCCCAGCGATATCGATTTCAATAAGTCAAATCCTTCTTTACGTTCGAATTCCAGGCCATCCGAGGTTCCTGCACCGTACAAAATATATCCTCGGTACTTTCGGCGCGGGCTTCTGGTATGGAGTCTGTACCTGTACCGCGGTTTGCTTGGGGAGATTTAAACCGTGTGAAGGATAATTCCACTGGTAAAGGTCTGTACACCGAGACATCTCGACGACGGAAAACGAGGCTTTAATCGGTGAGCGTACCCGGAGGAACGTATGGGTCACGATTCGCGAAAGGATTCCCATAATAGCATCACGTTGGCCAATTAGCTAGTCTACTGTCTGAGCTTATCTAATAATTCCCGCATGATATTGTTGATCCTTGTATTCTGCTCTGCATGCGCGATTCCCACTGTTGCTATATCCGAGTCCACTGGAGGTATTGCATTTAAGGATCGGAGGTCCGAGAATTACCCAACTTGATTATCTGATGAAATTGAATCGTCGAATCAATGCCGGTTACGTTTAGTCAGATGAACTGCAGGCTATTTATTGAAGGAAAAAAGGATGATATAACGGAAAAAATCAACAAAGGAAAACTTTTACGTTTCATTAACACGAGGAAATGAAATGTTTTTTCTAACTCCTGGGGCGTGGCTGAGGTGAATACCACTGGGGTTTGGGGTTAGCACTACGAGTTAAGAGATCTCCAAACATCCTGCGTAACCGAGTCGAGTCTGCAGGTCGTATTTCGACGTTAATGTATGTATATATACTAGGTAGCGCTTTACAATTAACTGTTTAAACGTGGAATCCCAACGGTACTTGACTTGTAAACACACCCTGTCTACCGACCTTATACATACACCATCACCGCTGTTACGTACGAAATGTGGGCGTATTAATTAGCTGTCCACAGTTATTCATTAGATTGCTATTCAGGCATGACATAATTTGGCATGAGTGTTATTGGCCGATCAGGTGGATGGACATTTTCAGAAAATTGATGGCATGTCAAGTAAAGAAGAATGTACCCTTACTCGTCGGTAGTTAATGAATAGTATCCGAGCACCGATCGTATGTTATCTTTTAATCAAAGTCAACTTTCTCACAATTAGCTACAGTGGACGAATTATTTTTCATACTGAAAAAGTATGTGCCACTGATAGAAAAGTGGGATAGCCACCTAAAATGGAGCAGTTACAACTTCAAGTACCACAGATTTGTCAGTTAGTGGTTATCAAACCTCGTCGAACCGTAACTAGTTTCTTTAATCGTGTGTGACTATGCTGCCAATTATCCCCCGCGTCAATCAACGGCATGGGTTGCTGGGTGCTACTTATCGTGGTGTGCCGGTTCCAAGGTTTCGAAATTGAATTAACCGCTCACGCAAAGTCGAGACACGTGAACGTTCGAAACACTTCAGACTTGAACGCTCGTTGGTACAATCGTAGGAAAATTTTCCCCGTGGAATTTTCAAGAACGAAATATTGCAGAGTCCTAATTTCATGCTCTATGCATATGGCAAGACAAGGGGCAAAGAGCGTGATTAATTTTAGGCTTCCCGACCACGCAATTTGTACCTATGTATAAACGATCGTACTGTATGGTACCGAATGAGGGTATATCATTAAATTAGCCAGCTAATTAATGTATTTATAATGTTTATACGCAATTAATGAAATTATTCAAGAGGCGTTCGCTTCAATTAACAGATTTCTGACTTGTTACGCGTGTATAATGTTGAAGCCGTAGTACTTCAAACAGAAATTAACACCACACCTCTTATCAATGTGTTTATGAATGTATGGAATAATTGAAGCAATGAATATTATCTCACGTAGAACCTCATCAGATACGTGAGAAATCTTAGTTGTCTGTACAGCTTCTGAAAGGAGTTATTACGGAGCTCGCTAATGGGCGGCATGTTTATTGCACCTTGACTTACTCGATGAGATTATCTACTAATTCGACATTCTTGTAATATTAGCGTTCATTTTTCATCAAGTTTTAAGTCTGAAAAAAAAAACTATGTAAGCTAACATTGATTGGCTTAGACCCTCCTGAGTATTTGTCAATCGGAGAGGTATTTTTGTCAGAGTGACATCAATTTAAGGATATCATAAATTATTCATACAATATTCGTTGGAGTTTATAACATTTATCACTTCATAACTCATTGTCAAATGTTTCTGTTCAGCCTATACCTTGATAGTAGGAATCGTCAAAAAATTAAGGTCTATTTTTTAACACTTAAATCACGTGAAATGAGATGCCAAAATAAAATTTTGCAAGATATGCCCAAAAGCAAAGGTAGATCATACCTTGTGTGCCGATATGCGCGAGTCGAACATCATTGAAACACAAGTCCTACTGCCAAGAAGGGAAGAAGATATTCAGAACCGCAAAGGACGGAAAGCAAACAAGCTAATTAATAGTCTGAAATTAATTGAATTACATCAACATCCACGCGCCGCCGACATCGCTCATTACGACGAACACAGGGGATATTATTAAACAAAGAGCCAAGCCTGTATCAAAGGTGTGAGGTATACGCGCGTATACATATACAATGTACAGATGTAGCATAAAGCTCACGTATACCTGTGTTATCAGGAAGGTGAAAAACACCGATCATTATTCGAGACGGATGGCAGTCGGGCGGTAAATTTAAAGGGGCCTTTTCTTGATCATCAGCCGATAGATCAGAGGCCCGTTAATCTGCTTGAAAATACGTGGCTAGGCTCGATCTCGCGTCAACCGAACCTTGTCAACGAACATCGATCGCCCCCCGAGTTGACTCCAAGCCCCGCTATCAGCCCTCGCGAATTTTCCGTCGGTAGGTATTGAAAGTGTGCGGGACTTGAGCCCCATTGGGATGCGTAGCCGGTAGTTTTTAGCTCGTACTTGAACCCCGATTAACATTCTCCGGGTACGTGATGCCGGCTACTACGGACCGCGTATAGGGTGAATCTTCCCTTCTGTAGTCAGCTCGCTCGCTCGTTGCTCCCGTTGTTGGAGGCCAGGGCGAGTTTTTGACGTTTGCCGAGTCTTCTCGTCGGACTGCACGGGGCTGCCTGCAAGGAAACCCGAACTACCAGAGTCCTGCCGAGGCATTTAATACCCACTTGTCTGACCCGTACGAGCTATCGACCGGAGCCACCACGCCGTCCGCCACGGAGATTTACTGCCTTAGTTACTGCGCCTAATACGGCTAGGTGCGCTCACGATTGGCCGGCTTCATAAAAATATAGATCATGCTCCGAGTTTTTTCTCCCCCTCAATCTCTCTTTATCCTTTTTGCCATAATTTCTTTTCACGTTTTAAACTAATCACTTCCGAGGGTACATGCCCAACTCCGCCTTTTTACTTCTCGCGGCAAAAACCCTTTACCAGAAATGAAGTAGACTTGAGTATACGCGTATGATGTAGGATTTTTATACGATCCTGCTCTCACTTTGGAATCTGGTTTCTGATGCGACTACGTACGTTTGCGTTTGAGCACGGGAAAACCCTGTGGTTTTTTAACTTGCAGAACGGATCGTCGCACCGCAACATCAAACTACGTCCTTGACGCAAAACAGTCCTCAGTGGCCGAGTGGTTTTCACGTCAGACTGATAGCTTCTTGCGAAGGAATATTTAAAACTTCACCCCGAAGAGTTATCAGGAACTGAGAATATTACATCATCTATATAATACAATATAGTTGCGCAGGAAAAATATGTGCAAATATTTGCTCAACGCGATAAATCGTTCACCGATTCCTGTCGACTTTGAAATCGTATTGCAGAAAAATTTGAACGCGCTTTCCTTCAACACGAAAATTTCCTTGCTTTTAATACGGCTAATGACGTACAGCCACAAATGCACGCGTTATCCGTGTACAGTAGCCTATTATATTTACCCAGAGAGTTGGGTAATTGGAGACTTCAGTTTACTTGAAAGTCCAACAAGAACTTCCCATCGCTCCCTCCGATGCTTACGTAAAGCTTTTTTCGAAGCTGAGATGCGCTTGCGTTCGTCAATGTTCATTTATTAATTATCGATGTAAAACGGTCGTATTTTGAAAGTCCTCTATTAGTCTAAAAAAGAAATCAAAGGTACACGGGAGGCAGAGCTGAAGACCCGTTGTCACTCACTCATCAGGCAGGTGCTAACAGATTAGATTCCGACCTGCAACAGCTTGAAGAGTCGATGAAAACCCTTGAGATTGAATCGAGTTTCGATGGACACCGGTTGAGAGTTCCCGCCTCCTGGCATCGACAGCTGCTTGACGCCCCTCGATCTTTCGGAGTGAGAATTTAACGGAAGCAATTATTTATGATTTATTTCAAGGACGTGAAAGAAATAGCTGCAGCTACGTCCCACCTTCAATTTCCTGCAGGAAATTTCCACTTCCAAAAATTTGATGCCGAGTGTCCCTCCTGCAGCGCGACGTGTCTGTGAATTGATTCACACCATTCAACTTCTACAACCCGAGCTTCGTGTCGCCCTATACAGCTGTTCGTATTATTCGATATCAAATTTACATTCCGCCGACTGAATCAGAGGAGACGTTCTATTTAAGTGTTTCACCGACAGCCGGAGATGGCTTCTGTCGTGTAAGCTGATTGCGTGCTGCGAATCATCAGCTGCGCCGTAGTGGCCATTGGTTCTTCAGTCACGGTACAGGGACCTTTTTGAAGGGGTGCAGGATTGATTTCAGCAGTAATTACACTCGACGGAATCAGCGGATCTGATACCATGGAATCCTGAAAACACACACAATCATCTTCAGCTTATAAGGGACTGCCAATCTCAATTAGTGCCACGGGCGAAATTCTACATAGCTGAAGCGTCAAGCCGATAACGTATCACGTTTTCAGAGGCGTACAGAGAACACCCGAAATCAATACACCTGTAGACTAAATTATCAGATGTAAAATGTTGCCCAAGATAATCCCCGCGGTCAAAACGAGCCTTCGTGATTATACGTATACCGGATTCCCTGTTAGAAGTCAGGCTTATACCCGAGTGAAATGAATCAGTGCACCGTGTATGAGGATAACGATGTTCGATCGAATGACTATACGTTTGTCGTTCGGCTTTTTTCTTCAATATTATTTGTGGAAGCGTTTGATATAACAAGCCTTGTTCCTCGTGTGATTCGAACTTCGAATCATTTTGCTTCGCTGTTGAATATTGCAAAACGAAAAATTATGATTCTGGCCGATTTTCCCATACTTGGTATCTCTTCCGAATAACCGCAATCGGTTTTCGGCTAATTTAACGTTGGTAACCAGGTCCGAGAGTTCACAACGACAATAATTTCGGAACGAAAGATATTCTCGGTTCGTCTAAGCATGCAGGCAGGCTTATAGCAAACAATGCCGGCGAAAGCTCGTTAAAAATGATCTCACCAACCGAGCTCGCGAGTGTTGAGGAAAGGGGTTCAAACAAAACATCCCCTCAACGGGTTAGCAACGTTTGTGAAATTAGCGAGGACCTGCACAAGCCTGCCTGGTCATAATTATTCTCTCACATCGTCCCCGCTGTGCTCGGGCAAGTTAGGTGGGTGTAAGACGTTGTCGGCAAGACGGTTTTGGGTAATTTAATACGGGTACTGACACGGAAAACGTTCCAGTCGTAAGAACCGTCTGCATTCTCACCAATTACAGTAAAAACCGCAACGTCGCAACGATAACTCAGTTGGAGTCTGCTGAATCGCGGTGATATATATTATAAGCTTCATTGCCTTCGCCGATTTACGAGGATCAGCGAATATTCTCTGCCGCTGGAACCTCGTCCGGTTCTGAGGCTTATGCAAATTCCGCCTTATCAACTAAAGTGGACAAATGATCTACCGGCTTCCTACCAAGTATTAATCGACGATGGTCTCTGTATATAATGCATTCCTTTCGATACCGAATGCAACATTTCGCATGGTAAACGCTGACCCAATAGCTTCGGCTATTCTCCTTAGTTGGTAAAGGTAGGTAAAGCTTCGGCGATTCGCATCCACCCTTATTGAGCAATGGTTCGGATATTTTCAACCACCCCCGCAACTCTGTTGATCAGGAGAATCACATTCTGCGAACCTGACACACAGTACGTCGGTAAAAGCAGTTTCTATTGGTAAGCTTTTTATCGAATGATAATATTAGGGGATGTTTTCGTTGGGTCGAAATTGCCAAAATACCGGTACTGAAGATTTACTTTTTTTCATTTAACTGTGAAACCGGAAAGTTATTGAATACGCAGCATGATTTTTGGTGCAAGCTTTATTTTTCAGAAGCATGGAGCAAGGAAAAGGAAAAACATGTTCAATTGTTTTGATAATATTGCACAACTTACGATATTTTCTAACATTTATTACTACTTGATATACGTTGACATAAAATTTATTTACAGTAAATTGACACGTGACATTGAATGTAAAAACTAGTTTCATACTTTATCTGATTATATTTACACGTCCCTGAGGCTTAAACTACGTATGATAGATACAATGAAACTTGTTCTCGGCACATCATCGTCATCGATCTAAGCGTAAAGCATATAATTATAGATATTCGTTTGTCTTATTTCTAGTATACTTACTGCTAACATGATTCTATATTTACATACAGCACATATAATTCACTATCGCTATAATTGTACATTTTACATGTGTGCCAATTTTCAATTATCAATAAGTACGTACAGACTGAAAGGTAAAAGGCAATTGGACAATTCTCATTCGATATTCATGTCCAATTGCCCCGTGTTTGAGGAACTAGAAACAAAACAGTTAACAATCCAAATAATAATTCGGCACTGCATTCCTCATTGTCAAAAAACGGATTTACATAATCACCAGGATTCCGAAACGTTCATGCTTCGTATTCGAATCGATTAGGCAAAAGACACGAGTCAAGGGTAATAGGTACAGGTACGATCGGAATGATTAACCGAATATTTTGCCGTAAAGTATCAAAACTTTGTTCATTGTTCGTTCGCACATTGGAGATCTTTACCTTGCGCTTAAGTTGTGATTTAAAATAGGGACAGAGTCGTGCCTCGTTTACTTTTGATTAAAAACGAGACAGAAAATGCAGGGCTTTACATCGGGTTGCGAGAATAATCAGATTGGAAAACCAACTATGAAATGTATATGCGTATCATTGACGAACCTGCCAGACATTGTTGTTGGTAAAGGATCGTTATTGTCTGAAGTCTACTTGAAACGGCTAGGAATTTACCATATATTCCTGTGAAATTCATTGAAATGACGAAGTTGAAAATAAAGTCATTCGAACGGTTTTATTGTTAAGTGAATTTGAAGGATGAATTTAGAACACCCGGGTGGAGGTGATTTGACTTATTGTTAAACCATATTTCAAGTAACTTCTGTTCGTCATTGCGAACTAATTTAATTTGAACGCTGTAAAATTATTCCATGTTGTTAAATGCAGGACATAATCGTTATCACAACACCGAACACGAAATTCACATTTATAACGAAACAAATTTTCCACAATTACTCCGCAGCCTATATTTATTCGTATTGTGAATTAGAAATTATGTTTCGTTGAACTAGAACGAAGAATTTCGTAATCAATGTTTCATTAATGCGGAATATCTATTATATTGCTTTTAAATCAGACGATACTATAATCCTTTTGCAAATTGAATTGGTGGCACAATATTTTTGGCTACTAATTTTGACAAAATTTTTAGCATCATACTTCTTCTACACCTCCGTACGTCAAATTGGATTGAAAAAAACAGCGTCTGATACTTCGCTTAAGACTTATCTATCAACATCTGAAGTAGTTTGGCGAAACAAAGTTAATTCGATTTTAAACAAAAAACACACGTGCTTTAGAGTGTCCACAAAATTTCCAAAACTTTCTTTCGCATAATTATTTCGTTTTCTCCCCTCTTCAAACACGTCTCGCATAAATTCACGTACACGTTGTACCTAATCATTGGATTTGCACATACAAAATTACCAACAATTTTTTTTCAATTTTAAACGCTAATTAAATTTATGTTGGAAATCTTCCCCCAAGAATTGTGATGATGGTTGCCATTCCAAGAACGAGGAGATGGCGACTCGTCGTTGACGGTGACGTCGCCGAGTCAAAATCTGTCAGCTCCTCGTCCCCGTCACCGTTGTCGATGCCGTTTCCCATTGAGCTGCCCTTCGTCGCGGCAGCCTTTTTCTCCTGATTGAATTCACTTATCCAGGATTTTTTTGACTCCCTTCTCGCGTTCGGTCTGTGCGTTGTCGATGGCGCGGCAATCCCTGAAATCGACGGTGGTAATTATTGTCATATATAGGGACTAAAATGCACGTACGTATGGAAAGTTTAGAATGGTAACAAAATTGAAAAATTTACGTGGCAATTTTGGAAGCGTAATTAACGATAAACAAACACAATATGCAATTAGCCCGTCAAGTTATGCAGGACGTGATGTGTGCCACTCGACTAAAATTTTCGTTCTCTCGTCGTGTTAAATTGAAAAATTTCAATATCTTCAATTTGTTTACACCACCTCTCCTCTTTTTTATCCAATTTAACAACAATCGAATCGCGGACGGAAGCTTAATATGCGGGGTGAAATTTTCCAAATTAAATACAATCACAGCACTCGGTCCGAATGAGGTTTCAAAAGCACATGTGTAATTGGAGTGTACAATTACGAGGATATGACAAAAATAAATGGAAACAAACTAAATCGCCTCACTTGACGAGAATACAAATATTATAATTGGTTTAATTTTTCAAAAGTGGTGTAGAATGTAATAAAGAGGAATGAAACTTGAAAGCTTTCTCGACAGCTTCTACACACTTGGAATAAAAATAAGTTATCAATTACCGCTGATTATAAGTACCGATTCGTTACGATATGGAACGCTATCATTGGCAGATTGAAATTACATGAACCGCCACGCCATTTACTTTCATCGACTTGAATTCATACCGCTAATTAATACTCTCCTTGGCAGGATAAATATAGAATACAAATACATGGTCGTTACGTGACGCCGTGGGTACATAAACAACTCTCCGGCAATTATGTGAGAAATTTTCGAAAGTCTCCTCGAGACCGTTTTTGCAATGTAAAATTGTAATTTCATACTTCTAATTAACCGAGGGCAATCAATTAAGTCTGGAGGCGCGCAGGCGAGTATAATAGACGGTCTGAATAGAGCTGGCTTTACACGGCATGCCACTTAAATTGAATGAAAGACGTTGAAATAACACAGACGTGTGGAGGAAACCTCAAACTACTTGCTCCCTACCCCAATCTCCAGTACTTTGGTTTCTGGTTGGGAGCTTTGGACTCGGTTACGTCAATACACGTGGCTGGCAACCGCCTGACTACGATACGCCCATAAACCTACAATACACGAAACCCCTGCACTGTTTCCCGAATGCAAACGCACGCTGAACGGTCATTAGCTAACGAACTGGCTGATTTCGATGATGCCTATTTACCCCTCCATTTCCTTACTAAACACCCGCGTCGTTAGTTCGGGGCTTCCACGATTACGGGATTCTCGCGTGCGGCGAATCACCGTTTCGCACCCTATTTGAGGAATAATCGAAACGGACACTCGAAGTCGAGGGGCAGAGTACTCCTTGCCCAATATTCGCACGCCGATAGATGAAAGAAGTGGAAAAACTATAAAGTATCTTATTCGTACAGCCAGTTTCAAACGTAAATACGGTTAAGTGTTGAATTACAATTCTATAATTCCTATGTTTTAATTTATACCTGCGTATAATAAACGTTTTTGTCTACCACTCTCCCAAGCATTTCTTCAATTTCAAAATTTAGTTGTCCAGGCACCCTTTGTCAGAGCAGACGTGTTCACTCCGTGAGTCATTTTCAACCATTTGTCAATCCACTCGTGTTACAACATAACAAAATCATTCAATTACACTACCAACTTGTTCAATACATTCGTTACTGTTTTCAATCACTATCAACATATGTTTCAAACACCTGTACTTCCGTAATTGGCATTACAGGGTTTCATGTGACATCTGACGTAAGAAAAGGGTAAGCTTGTAATTGAACACAATGCAAAAAATAAATAAATAAAAATAATAGCCTTCGATCGTATAAACTCAAATGTGGACAAGATTAATTCTTACCGTATACTTACTGTTTAATTTAATTGTATCCTCTGTTTCTCCAAGAGCGTTTTTGGCGACGCACTTAAACGTTCCAAGATCCTGTAACTGCACAGCTCGAATCGTTAACTCTATCACGCTCTCGTATCCGGTGGAGCTTGAGGCAATTTTGAAGTTATCATCTGTAATAAAAGAAGAATTTCATACTCAAGCTACAACGTCGCTTTGATGTCTTTAACCTTACAATACTGGATCAGAAATAGGTATACCTATATATGGATGTAGGTTGACGACCATTTATTGTGCGTAACATTATTGACAGGGTTATCATTTCGCGTTAAGTTGGCTAACTGAACTCGAACGGTCGTTAAATGAGCTATTTGTTTTAGTGGCACAGTTTTGCAAGTACGGAACTTTTATTGCGGCTGCACGCCATCCAAAGAAACTTTACACGCGTGTTTACAGGAACTGAGGAAGCACTTGAGAGCGTGCCGGCTACCGTTCAACACAAGCACACAAACATTACTTACCCTCGGCAAAAACACGATGTCGCGTTGTATGTGCGCCTCGAATAACGCCGTGTAAATAAATTACGTATCCAGAATATAAAATCATAAAAATCTGGTAGTGGTGGAAAAAATAAAAATTTTAAAGTTCGACGGTAAAGAACGTTCCCGCTTCTGAAATGCAAACTGGTAGACCGTTCAAGTTCACTAAATTTAAGCCTGTTTATAACTGAAGAGCACGTACATATCGCGAGGGTGGTTTATATATATATATATATATATATATATATATATATATATATATATATATATATATATATATATATACGTGTATTTCGAGATTTATTCCCGTAGAGATACACGCGTTCTATAGAAATGGCGGCGCAGTGCCGTATATATGTTATATATTATATACACCTTTGCGAGCTTATCAGACTGACTTGTACAACTCGCAAGTCTGTAAATATTTCATAGCTGCACGCAAATATTTTGACAGTACCGTTATTCGTAATAAATAATCCCCGACTAAAATTTAACTGAGAAGTAAAATCCGAATGGCACGCGTTAGCAGCTTTTAATTGTCAAAGTTTCGAAATAATTTTTTCCGTCCCCATTTTCATTTCTTATATTTTTACGCAACTTTCCTCGTTTGAAATTAATATGACGTAAATAAATGCGAATTGTACTTGGTAATAGTTGAGACTCTACTTTTTAAACTACCCGTCCTTGAGGGAAAACCCAGAATCGGGAAATATGTATACCTACGTATAATGTTGCGCTTATTTTTAGGAAAAGAGAGCTCTCCGAAGCGAGCTCTCAACTTAATACCTGCTTCGCTCTGGCGTGCAGAACTCGTTACGATTAACCGCTTGTACAAGTATTGTACGCTCGGGGAATTCAATTAACGGTCCATAAAGTAAGTTATAGATATAACTGTATATGGTGCGCCCATTAATGCACAACGTTCAAGCAGCATGTTACTTCTTGCGGTGGATATCTAAATACGTACGAATGTTTTTCAAGAAATTGCTGCGGGCACTTCAGCTTGGTGAATTTTAGTTAGAGTCCAGTCGAACCACTGCTCATTGAACGTAATTTTTAACAAAAATGATTATACCATATTATCTATAAATAATAAAATAAACAACGTTAATAGAAATAATTTTCCGTCATAAATGCGCGTGAAAAAATAAGGGAGAAAAAGTTAACCACCTTGCATGACTGTTGCAATTTACTGTAATTATTTTCAACACAAATTTCGCTGAATAATCGGAATCTCTGGCGAAGGAAGAGACAAATTTTTATATCTTGCGAAAATTCCTCGTCGAGAATGACGAGACGATGAAAGTATATACGAGTTTCAATTAACGCGACTAAGCGCCGGTGGATTGCGTTAAATAATTAGTGTTGCGCGGATGGACTTGACTTAAATTTAATCGCTTCACGGACACCGCATAATGGAGGGAAAGAGATTCGATCAGGAATTTCGCAACAAACTGCAGTTTCGATCCCTATTTTTTTTTTTTTTTTGCTTGTATTATTCAATGCTCTGATGCTGCTGATTACATGTGCTATAGTATTTCGCGTGATACGTGATTAGAATACATTGGAACGCCTGAGAGCGTAGACTTTTATCGCATCTAAATTTTTCAAAATGGAAAGAATAGCTTTGGTTTAAAAATGGGTTTTCCATTTTTTTTTTTTTTTTATTATCAATCTGATTAATCAGGAAATTTAAAAATAGCGCTGTTGTACAAGTCGTGAGTTCTGAATATCTAAGAATTTCGAAATTTCACTCAGTGTTCGGCGTTTTTTCAAAGGGAAGTGGAAAAACGACAATCTGAAGAAAGGTATGACCACAATTGGGTTCCCCGCTAAGTTATTTTTATTTCACCCCAATTTTCGGATCCGCGTTGTGGTCGAAATATCGCTGTTTATTTCGCGTCAACTACTCACCGTTGATGATGATCTCATTTGTTGGCCTGGTCCAGTAGGTAATGGGCCTCGGAAATGCCTCACTGCGACAGGCAAGCGTCACTGTTTGGCCCTCGTAAACACCCTCCAATTGTTTTCCAACCCAAACCTTCGGTGGGACTGTGAAAGAAAAGGAAAAATGCCAGGATCGATCAGACGAACAAAAATGTGTCGCCATTTGGTATCACACCAGAAAGTTCGAAATTCTAATCCGGAAGATCCCATTCGGTATTGATTTAATCAACAAACTTGGTCACCGTTCGCTGTATTAAAGTTCTCTAGCTTGTGGGTGCAGATAAGCTCTGCGTAAAAGGAGTTTGAATTTCGGGCAAGATTAGCTTCATGAATAAATAAATTTCGCAGAACAAACGTAACATTCCGAGCAGGTACCTTACGTATTACCGTCTACCGGTATACACGCGGTAGTTACAAGATATCCATCCGTGGATTGATGTCTGGGCGAAAATAAACTCGACCAAGGGTGCCCTGCAAATTTCCGACTAAACGATCTTGCGGGCATAAACGTGAGCGTTAAAAATGCGCTCAACCGCGAAAAACTGACGGCCGTTTGAATTCGGATATGTTCCTCGTTTCGCGTACGTCCTATAAACGAGACAAGCGTGTATCGTCCACGCGCGTTTACCCAACTTCCGGAACGCCGGCGTGGCTTCTAAACAACGCTCCGCGTTGCACGCGGCGCTCCGTCCAGGTTCGCCAAAGTATCGCGTAATTCCGGTTACCACGTGTAATCTACCACCGCACACAACTGACGAGACAATTTTGCCTCCATGTACGTACAGTGCACGATGAGGACTATCCGTTTGCTGACTGTCGGCGGCACTCCGTTCGACGCGATGCAGAGGTAGGGACCCATGTGACGCCGGCTGACGCGCACTATCTCCAATTCCGGACCTTCGGTGCTTGTGGCTGGATAAAGAATCAGAATTATGGGTTAATACTCTCGCACTCGGCCGAACGTTAATACCGTTGGCGGAAAATTGGATGGGTCGAACATTGTCGGGAGGATGATACGATCGTTGGAAATAGCGTTCAACTATCGCGATCGAGAGTAGGAATAATAAGTGCCAAAGTTGCAGGCCAAAATAGGTTGAACGCAATACATACGAAAAATTATCGACCCTTCTCACCATATTCCAAAACTCAATGGCTGCGATCACTCGCGAGAAGCGATTGAAACGGTGTGAACGAGTTTGAAAAAATCAGTCACGTTTGGTGATCGTTATTATTTCGGAGTGGAGCATTGTTAAGAATTCATTCCCGAGCTTTTTATAGTACACATCAAAAGTTGGGTGAAAACTTTTTTACAACGCAAACTGATGAGGTACTCGTCGTGCGTCAAACGAGTGTCTGAAAAGCGGACCATGAAACATACACAGGTTCGATTTAACGAGTCTCGCAGCGGTGTATCTGCCAATAGTATTTTACTCCTATTCGAGCTGTAACCTGCTGTTCTCGCTGGTAAATTCTGCGAGGGTTTTGACGTGTTTTCCCTCCGGCTTGCCTCTGGGTGTAACGAGTTTTGAACCAGGACGGTTTTTTCGTGTGTTTCTTTAAACGATTTCAATTATAAATTCACCGCGTTTCAATTGATCCTCGTATCGTATAAATATCAACCACAGCCGAGTGAGATGAGGTAAAATAATATAGAAATTATTTATCCGTCCCGGCCGTTCCATTTGCGTTTTCCATTCCAGGTATGTTACCAAATCATAATAACCGTGATCAATCACCGAATAAATGATTTGAGTATGTAAAACAACAGTATCGGATGTAATAATAATATTTTTCCTGGGTATTGATACTTTCCACGGTACTGTATTCCATTGTGATTTACTTTTTCGTGTGATAAATATGCTCTCGCAATCGGGACATATTACATGTAATATTCACATTCGATCATTCTCGGTAAGTAATACCTCTTTGGCACTGGTATTATAATGATAACTGATAAAGCTCGTTTATTCAGAACTATGGTGCAGCCGTTGCTTGTCACGGGCAGCGAATATCGAAAACCATTAAAAGATTACAGGCATCGGTTGCAGACACGGATTCCAGCGTCAAGAGAAGTCGCACCGGAATAGCTTTCGAGTTACTTCTGACATAAATGCTAATTCGTTGCCTCGCAATCGTGAGTACACTGTTAAAAATTTCTGTACGGAATTTTCTACACTGTATTCGAAGTTTTAATCGGATACGGAACAGTGAAGTCATCGTACATTTAGTGTTTATTCAATTTACAAATATAATAGATTTACCACACAGTCTAGTACGATCAAATTAATTTTTTGTGTTTTTCTTATAAATTTTATTAAAATAAAAAATATTCATTTTAAATTTAAGACAAATACATAGTAATTTACGTCGCTGCACCGAATTTGTAATTTTGCAAAAGTGTATGCCTTGCGAGTTGCGAAACACGTGAGTAATTAATTAATTGCTGCCTATCACATGTGATCCGTGGCATCGCGAAATCCCGCCCTCATGGATATATCCTACGCATTTCCACCTGTAGGTAACACGTTTACCACTCTATTGTACCAGTCCGTATAATTTGATATTTACACCGTCGAAACGTGCCTCGACCTTCTCGTCATGATGCATGATACAATACACTCAATATCCGTCAATCCTGCAATATGATTTCGTTGAAATAGATTGTGGCGATTTTTGAACGTAGCCAAAGGTAAAACCGAGCCTTGAGAAATCATCCCCTGGATGAAATTGATAACATGTTTTGTAACGAAGGGCTAAGTGAAAGTAGAAAATACTGTAAGCGAAAATCATTTTTTATTTGCTTAAATGGTTCCAGACAATTTTCGAAGGTCTTCATGTCTCAATTCTTTGAACATCTAATTTTGTGTATCCATAAATTATAATATAGGAAATCGAGATTCTAGAAAATAAACATTTTATGCGATTAATGTGGGCGAAAGATTTTCTAAGCTATCGCAATTTTGATACCGAGTTGACTATGATCAACATAAAATGAATGTGGAGGTAAAGTTCAAAAGTACAAAAAATACCACATCTGTCTGTAGGAGCAGATATCACTCGCCTCGGAAAATACTAATTATGGAAGGAAAAAAAAAGCAGATAAAATGGTGGCTGGAAAGTCGAGAGAAAGACGGAAGCATGTGAGAAGGTGCAATATAGGAGGATTTTTCAATCGTCGCCGGCACCTTCGCGACGTCAAAGCCCTTTGTATCCAGCAGCGTCGTGATTATACCAACATCGTAATTTCGACCGGAACCCCGATGACAGTTCCCGTATTGTGAGGAAAAAGTATAAAGAGATTCCCGAGGTTCTGCCGGTCCTAAGCGTCGTTACCGGAGGTCAGGGCCCCTGTCAGGGTGCGACGACGCTGACAGAACGGACGTGAAATATTTCCTCTCACTCTGCGGGCTGCATAATTTATCGAGAAGACGAATCTTTTATCTCTCCTGCCTGTTTCAAGGAATTGCTTGGGCGAATTTCTTTCCTGCCCTATCCACGTTCCAACTTCAAAAAACTCCCACGTTTCTCGCATCTCATAATTTTCTGGTCGTACTGCAGTTTCGACTTACGAAAAGAAGTAGAAGAATGTTGGCGCAAAGTGTCGCCGGATTCTATCCTCTGATGTTCCATTACTTTCATACATAAGAAGGGCGGTGCGAGTTGGCTTCAACCGATGGCAAGATTTACAGAACCGGACAGATTACACATACTTGTAGTTACTTGTACTTACTTGAAGGCCCTTGATGGCGTAGCGTCGAAAACAATCCAGTCACAGCTGCTGTGTAGGTATAATGCCTGTACATATATTCGTAACGTGTGACATCTCTCGAATCGATGTAAAACGAACGATTTACGAAAAATCGATATCTCGAACGATGACGCAAAGTAAGAAGTATAATCGGTACCTCAAAGTTCCGAGGAGTTCAGTCTTCGGCCATCGCTGCGAGAGAAGGCTTCAAGTGTTTTGAAATCCGTTTGACCAATAACTCAAACAGTCAAATGTGAATTATTCTCAGTGTTCCAAAGTTAGTTTCATCAAGCTAGTTTATTTTTTAGGGGCGTGACAGTGCAGTGTTGTGAATTGTGAAACAACGTAAACGCTTTGGGTTCTTTGTGACCGAAGAAGATAAGTTTCCAGCCTCGTTGATTGTCTTCTGCACGGATCCTACCGCAGTATGGGTACAAGGTACTTGAACAAATTTTTGTTATAGTCCACGTGTGTCAGTAGGGTTACTGTTCAGTTATTGAAATGTCACGCCATGTGCAAAACTCTCTTCGGTGCGGGACATCAGTAGAAGAAATTGCTGCAACGACCGATAAACACAAGAGTCAAACTGTCAATAAATTTCTTCCAGTGTGCAGACATTGTGTACCTTTGTGACGGGTAGATCATAGCTGAATTGGAGAAAAAACTTTCGCTGAACGTTTATATGACTGTGATTTTTTTGAAAAACTCATTCATCGCACTTGAGTATTTTTTGAGAAAATTATCGCTTTTCATGTGCACTAGACTTGAGGTTGTCAGCATCTAATTCTCTTTTGCATGCCTGTCTAAAAATGACTCGCTATTCCCTGAGACCTTCGCTTCCTCAGCTCGTTTCAATTCCATGACAAGTTTCGTTGCGTGTCTAATACTCATTCGTACGATTCGGTGTATGCATTTTTCTTTTCTTCTTTTTTTCCATTTTCCTTCCCTCACCCCTTTTTCACTAGGTTACCAGACGTCCAATCTAAGATACGATTCGATGTATATTTTCAGTGGCTATATCGCTTCTCGGTTTTCCTGCCCGCATATTTTTCGAATATTTCCAACTCGCATTGCTATCTGAAACTCTCGTTATTTCATCAATTTCCGAAATTTAAAACTAGCTACGACTAAGAGTCGCAGATTGATTCTCGGCCTCTCCTATAATACAATCAAATTTCTTGCTACATCCCTCAAATTCCATCATAGTTTCAATCTACCAATCTGCGATAAGAATCGGCATGTCCGAGGATTGCGTCAGGGTTGCAGTCGAGACGCGTCAGGTCGTCGTGAATGAAAGTAAAAAAAGTTGTCAGGGTCTCGACAAAAATTAACGGTACAGAAAATCAATGCTCGATCGAATCTTCCTCCCCGTAGTCCACAAGTACAATTGACGGAGATTTTTTCAAAGAGATAATCATCCAACCGGCAGTCATACCTTCCTGCGTGCTGAACTCAATTATAGGATTGCCGTCCTCGCGGCGCCACGTCACCGAGGGTGTTGGAGTCCCGGTAGCGGCGCACCGAAGCGTCACGTTGCTGCCTTCGCGGACGACCATATCCGTGCTCGTTGGGTAGTCCAGGATGTCCGGGGGCACTGCAACAATTCCGGCGTCACTCTGGTAATTTGTGAGCCATTCGACAAGCCCCAGCCTGCACCCGTCGGGTGCCGAGTGACGTGCTAATTCCCCCATTGTAATCCACCATACCACCCCTTATAATCCATAAATTGTACTACGATATAGACCGAGGCTTGTACGATAGGACAATTATTATCGCCTTTCGGGTAAGAGCGCCGCAGCGTTGAAGAAATCACCGCGCGAGCAGCGTGGCTATTATAAATAGATCGCCGTGAACCAAAGTTGTTCGGTAATTCCTTATGCGGTTCAATAATTTGGCATTAATAGACGAGGTTGTGGGAATTTTTATCTGATAAGCCATGAAATTTTCTGATTTATCTTTGATTTGATTTGTTTGCAATATGTGTGGAAAAGGTTTTTCAATGCGCTGACAGAATGTTTTTTAGTCGTGGTTGGCATACGCGTCTTTAACTATCATCTTTATTCCGTAACTATTCATCTTTAACCGTAAACAAAAAACGCATTGTAGTTCTGGGTACAAAATGAAAATGAGTATCGAACCAATGCATTGTAATCACACTAAATAGTTACATGTACCAAATTTTCTTGTAATTTCAACATTCATACCCTTGTTGTATAACGATATCCATTTTAGTAGAACTTTCTAGTAACGATGACGGTAATGAAATGAAATTTATCTCAATGTATAACATACCTATACTATTCAACAGAAGAATGTTATTTCGTACGTAAGTTAAAGTGGCAGGACTTCCTCCGCCAATTTCGCGTGCATATATGGATTGTCTCGAAAGTAATCGAATTTCATTGACGATCAATCATGCTCATTCTCGTTTGCTAAGACTTGCTTTTAGTGCTTTGAGCTTTTTCCATATTTCGGAAATTACTCCGGAAGTTAACGTTTCTCGAATTTGTCCGTTTTAAACTTGAAATTGTCAAACGATAAAGCGCGGCAGCGCCGATTGAATAGAACAGGCACCTGGTAATTTTAGAAATATTCCACTTCAGTTGCAAAATATAAGCGAGAATCGCATCCGTCTCAAGGAAAGGCTGATCGGCTGAATTCTCGTCGAACGGTTTCTGCTGCACGCTCCCTCAGAGACTGTTAATTTAGTAAAAGCGACCGATCTCCCGTCACCGGGTGCGTTTTTTCTCACGTGACTACCGTAACAATTGACGCACGCCATCAGTAGCGTATATATCTTATCATTCTGTCACGCACTATTAGTGATTAACTGTGACCTGATACCACGTAGGGCGAATAATATCTACCCTTTGGCACCACTGCCAAGTTTATCGGGCGTGTGAACGACTTGATAACAGTTTCCACTCCTCTGTATGGATATTAGTTTTTATAGATTTTTATTTTGAAGTCTTTTTTATTCTATTCCGACGAAGAAGTCGAAAATCAAATTCGGCTGCTGTAATCAGATTTTCGGTAGGTACTACACTTTATTGACCCAAAAATGTAAACGGCCGTGTCTCGCATATATTGACTCTACTTGTGGACTGTACGTATTTGGTCTCTCTCTCTCTACCTGGTATATAAATTGCTGTGTGAAAATATTTGCATTCTAATTTGTATAATTACCGTAATGCCATTTCATTTCAACGTCTCGGTGGATTTTCAAGCTTGTTTGCATAACTGACACGTGTGGCAGAACCGTTTCCGTTTCCGATTGTAAACGAGCTTTTTGCACGTAAACGTCGGGAGTTCGCGCCACAGCTTGACGCGAGTTATCATTGTTGCCGTATTTGTTGAACGGCAAAGATGTGACGGAAGGTGTGCACTGGAAAATAAATTCGGTTTTTTGTCGAACACCGGTGAAACGGAATTGCGATGATCCATCCCGTATTCACACATCTGCCGGGCTCGATAATTGCGAGAACAAAAAAAAGATCGGTAAAAACGTTTATGAAACAAGTAACGAGGGGCGTGCAACGCTGCGGCGAGAAACGGTTGGATTTATGAACGTTTCACAGGTGAAAATTACAGGCAGCCCTGCAACCAGCCGCAGAAAAACTCTCCGCGAGTCGAATATTCGTTCCTATCGCACGTAGCAGCACCGCTTAATTAATCCAGAACCTATCCGTTCGAAAATCCAGCGAAGCCGCTGCAGTTACTCGTCGATTTTTGACAGCGCAATATTTCGCTTTATTTATACCGCAGGTATACCCTGTTGTACGTAACGCCTCCTGCTACACGCCCGGGGTTCTGGTAAAACCTCGCAGCCGGAATTGCGATGGTATCTGGAAAGCAAAGAGATCTCTTATTTTAGCACCTCCATTTAGAAACCCAACCCGACCCGGCTGACCAGGCGGCTGCTCTAACCAGAGGTTGCAACTTCGCCGGTTGTGATAAAGAGGAATTTAACGAGGGGTTGCCGTATGGCTAAACTACGTTTATACAGTTACTTCCCAGAGGGCGGCAGATGGGTCTACGCCCCCGCCTTCGCCTTCGCCGTCGCCTCACCTTCGCCCTTCGCCGCTCGGGTTATTAGCGCCGGGGGCACGTCGCCAGGAAGGTGTTTAATAGCTCTCCAAGAGTGCAATCACGTACCGCGAATAGTATATTTTACATACATTTACATCGAATTACCACAAATCGGCGGCGGGGCCCACAGCTTGTTTGAGGAGCGCCGTAATTTGTTTGTGTGGGTCTCGGTGTGTGTGTGGCGTCCGGGTGGAAGATAAGGGTGAGTGTGCCTCGGTGGACGCTGCAGGACCAACCTGTTCCAAACCCTTTTCGATCCCCTGACATCCTTGGCACACCTAACACCCCGTTTACACACTTGTACAGCAAATTTCAGCCCAAGCCTGCAGCTATGTACGTGAATATGTTGAATGCATCCTTCGAATTATGTAGTATAATTTGTCCAGAAGTCAAACCTTCTCGATCTATTTGAATGGCTGCGCTTAAATTCGTTTACGCTTCTTCGATTTGAGATTAACATTCTGTGTTCATGTTGATGCTTTCAACAAGTTCTCGCAGATTCAAAATTTTCATAATTCATTTATGACGTACATTATTATACAGGTATATATATGTACAGTACTCGTAAAATATTTTTTCGCCAGGAAAGAAAAAAAAAATTTTTAAAACTACGAATTACACTGGAACGAAATTACGAAGAATGACTCAGCATTCAATTTCGGGTTCTACCATCTGAGTTGTTCATAAAAATGTATCAATTATTACAATTCTCTCTAGCAGCACGTGCACTATTCGTGTTCCACGTGGATGTGTAGGTGTTCGATACTTATAAATTAACAGTCTTCGCAAAGAGAAAGGATCAAAGGAAGAAATGTTTTCATTTTATTGAATAAAAAGAATGTCATTTAATTCGACGAAATAATGAAAACAGCGATTTGTGTCATCAAATGAAACTAACACTGAGTTTGATAAATTCAACAAATTTTTTTCCCGTTGTACACACGCCCCGCACCCTTATTTCCCCCTGGGTTTCCTGCCACCTCTCCGTGACATTTCGCCAATCAACCGCGTTGATGCGGTTGTACGGATCAGAGAGGAGGTTTTCGATCCGAGATGCAAAAACTAGGGAGATATACGGAAATGAGCCGGTCTAATGGAACCCGGGGATTATGACACGACGGTGTGTCCGATCGGTATGCAAATGTGCGCTGGGAAGAATACGTTAAAAATCGTGTTCGTTTTGAGGAAAGAAAAGCCCTTATTTTCCGTCCTGTGCACCCCTCCCTTGCCTTTTACTACTCTACTGACAATGTTCACGTGTTAAATCATAAAATATGACGAATGAATTCAGCATGTAATTTAATACGTGATTTGTATTGTGAATTCAATCAAATATACAAGAAATTACGTAATAAATCACAACAGCACGAATCATCGGATATACTTGGTTAAAAATCGTATGGGCAACGCTGCGCGATTTTTGATCTAGTCTTGTAATTTGTTACATGATATTTTATACATCTTATCGAATTGACCAGACAAATCATGTAATAAGTTACATGTTGAGTTCATTCGATCGTAACGTTTCGTGATTTACCGCATAAGCTTGTTTAGTAAGGTATGCTTTGAAGCCTGACTTTCTGAAAAGATTCTCCGATTTACTATTTGGCCATGTACCCGACTTCAAATCGTAACTTTATGGTCAGTTTTTTCAATATCTGGTGTTTCAAATTCACAATTGATCGTAAATCTTGTAATAAAAAATAACAATAGTGTATCAAGTATAACTTATCTAGGATTAAAGTAAACTGCAGGTTAGGCTTCTCATGCATGAAAAGTACTACTGCGAATTTAAATTGGATGTAAGAAAAAAAAAAAAACAAAGTTTATCGTCGTAGGGTCGCGTTACTGAGTTTTTAACGAATATTATTCAATTTTTCGAATTAATATCTATCGAGCCATAGTTTGCTAACCTATTTTTAAGAAAAATAAATGTATACTTGAGATAGCGACACAGCACATCGTTCCTCTGATACGTCGATATCCCTGCTCGGAAATATACTAGAGGATGTCACATATTTTAATGCCTATTCGGAGTGCGGTTAACTAGAATTATTAACACGACTGACCCGATAACCTTATATCCGATAGAACCAGATATAATCGCTCATTGCTTTTCTCAGACAATATAGTTAGATAGAGTCGCGGCCATTCACTCTCATCACTTTCATATTCTCTGATGAAATACCGAGGCTGCAGGTCTGATCGATTGTAGTGCCTTCTGAATTGACGTTATTCGACGAAAACTTCTTTCTAGTTTTTCAGATCGGTGTTGGTTCGAACTTGCGATATTACACTAGAACATAGAATAGCTGGAAATTGTATCAATTCGAGGCAATAACCGAAGTGAGAGCCTGAAACGACTTCAACGATTGTTTCGGATACTCTATCTGAATATAGCGATTCTCAAACATTCGATATCGTCCCTTCTTACATAAAAGAAAAAGAAATTGCAGTGTGGATGAACCGCCAATGCGAACCACAATAATTTTCATTACAAAGATCTATTGAGTACAACGTGTGTACTGAATTACTGCACGAGTTCATGAAAAATGAATTGAAAAAGTGGTATAGTGTTTAAAGATCAGGCTCAATTAAAACGTGTGACTTCTTTGCATCGTATGATGCACGCGAATAATGCTGGTGGATAACCCAAACATATTTATTTAATTTTTAATCTCGAAGAGTTTCAACGTATAAAAAAGGCAAAGATAATTGGACAGATTCTAAACATCTTGAATCGGAATTCGTTTGCAAATGCAGAAGCTACGGTAATTCCTCCCACTGCTGCCTTTCACACGTTACGTGCTGACAGTTAAGCACACATCGCGCGTCCAAAATAAAGCACGACGGCTGTCCCTCGAAAAGCCCACTTGAGATATCCGAGATAATATGAGTGCTCTTCTGAAGTGATAATTTATTCAAGAACTGATTCAAATTTCACAGGAAGGGATTCCTACCGAATGCAGTGACGATAATCATACATGCATTTTTAAATATACGTCACTTATTCCTTGTTCTTCGTCCTGTCCACGCAACGGATATTTTTCACGAGTATGTATAAAAAACGAAGCGCTACTCCCAGCCATTTTCACGTTTACTGCAGGGTGATCGTACCTCACTATCTTCCCTGGTGATCACAGCGAGTTTTTAAGCCCACGGTTTATTTCTTGACATTTGCTCGCGAGCTCATGCGTATACCTCGGAACCACTTATTGTTACTCCCATTACAGCTCTGGACCTTTTCACACGTGATATCCTCGTATTTTAGTAATATAATCTCATACCCACCTCGTCGACGTGTTATAATATTTACTACCGAGACTTTTTGTCTCCGAGCTCAATTTTTCATGCCACTAAAGCGCCGTGTCAATTACTCATTGACCTTTTATCGTCTACCTATTACACCTATAAAGCATGACGAGACTCGAGCTGAATTTTCTCGCGTAAAGTCACACAGGTGATCGGACGAGTCCAACTTTGAATACTTTCAAGCTTCCAGAGAATTTCAAGTAATGCTAATTGTTAGGGAGGTGCCCTGGTCGATTTCGACGTTGACGTATATATCTCGCAATATCGATGCCCACGTATCTCGAATGCAAAAAAGAACTCGCGAGTCCCATTCTATACACAATTCTGACCAAAAACATGTCGACACATTTTCATTTGACGCAGAAATAAAGAAACGGCACGGACTCTACGAAATCGCACTGGTAAATTCGTAGAATTCGTACCATTTCTTTGTTTCTGCGTCAAATGAAAATGTGCCGGAGCGTTTTTGTTCAGAATTGTGTATAGAAGGGGGGTGTTAGGCCCTCGTTCACGTTTCAGATACGCGGACTTCGATGTTCAGAGATGCGTACGAGCACGTCGAAATCGACTAGGGCACCACCTCGAGTCTTGGCGAACCTTTTGATTCTGGTACTCACCGACGACATCCAGGAAGCCCGTGTTGCTGGACATCGGGTCGGTGTTCACCTGGCACATGTACCAGCCACGGTCCGTTTCTCGCGTGTCACGTATGTGCAGGGACCACGTGCGATGCCCGCTATGCGTCACTGCGATCCGGTGATTCTTTGTGATCACGTGACTGGCTATCGTTAGAATGGTCTGCGTGTCGACTCGGAGCCACGCCACCTAAAACCATCGCGCAGATTTTATTCGACTCAATCTCTTTGTGCAGCCGCCGTATAATTGCATGAACAGGAAATGCAGCCACCTTGTTGATTAACTGCTACAGGCATCTTATTCTAATCAATCCACGGTGCCTGGAGAGTTTGCATATATCAAATGACTTTTGCCGTCTCACTAAATGGAAAAATTAATAAATAAATGAGGAAATTAGAATTCTTTGTGCCATGTTGCTTCTCCGGTTCGAAATTCAGGCTAATTATCGGAGCATGACGCCGCGGGCTTGTTTCCCAGATGCTACGCTCATCACTTCCCCTGAAACTCGGCTCAGACGTTATTGGCGTCGTCTTCGACTGTAGTCTTTCCGTTTTTCTCGTCTTTAATTTACAAGAAAATAAAAGCTCGAGACGCTTCTTCTGCTCCGAGTCTGGGCTGTAGTATAACCATTTCTGTGAATTGGTTAGCAATAATTTAAATACTGATGAAATTCTTTCTACAGATGATAATTATTTTACTCAAGCTCTCGGAAGATGTCAAATAAGTGGCTCGAAAAAGTATCCACAGTTTATATTCTAGGAAGCCAATGAGCGTAGGTTAAATTGAAGTACCCCTCGATTTTCTACCCAACTTAAACCTGGCACAATTCAACATATGTATATTAGGCGACAGAAATAAGAACCGATAGGTGGGACTCTCTTGTAGAATATTCCACAGTGAACGTCGGGCATTATATGAAATGATGATCGCAAGACTGTGGGGTCTAAAGTGCCGTCGAGTGTGGCAGCACTGATTTGCTTTACGCTAAAATTCCGTTGCGTGACTTTTGACTCCTTTTGTTTCATCCCTATTGAAAAAGATGAAAGGTCTGACTTCACTTGCGACCCGGTGAGGCGATACACAAGGGTATGAAAAATTTTCGACCCTCAAACCGTATTACCGATTGGCGATACGCAAGTAAGCTACGACGACGAACCAAACTCTTGAGGGTGGAACACCTTACGTGCAATTATTTAGAAGAAAAATCGAATCCGCTCACGAAGCTCACGTCGTGACCAAGCGGCGTTTTCACACGAGATCGGCTCGACTCGAAAACCGTTTTCACAACAGGCGGAGGGTCCGAAACGTCGGGATATTTTCCGGCGGTAGGGACTGCATAAAACCTCGGTTTTCATATCGCGTCCGATCTTTCCGGACAGCTGGTCAACCCCGAGAGCTGTAGAAAGGGCTTGCGAAGGATCAAGTGACAGTTATCTTTCACCAAGATATCGGACCGTCGGAACGTTTTGTCACGGGATACTTTATGCCCGGGTCGAGCTCCCCATCTCTTGTCCGTCAAAAATTCGGCAAAACTTTAGGCATAAATTCAAGCCCACACAGTGCTTCGTACGGTTATTTTTCATGCACGCTGAATTACAAGCTAAATTTAATCAAGTCAATTGGTTACTAGTACGTATAGGTGTGTGTGTGTACGTGAGGAAGGAATTCTGTACATGCATTAGTTGAACGAAGATGAAGAACGTCGGTTCGTTAGGGATGCAATCAATGATCAATGAAATGATTACATCTATTCAGATCCAAAGGTCACCCGAACGGTTAAACGGCCTTGTAGTTATCGTATAGTTTCTCGTACAGTATAGAGCATGGGTACAGTATCCGTGGAATTATCGACAGCTAATTGTAGCAAAAATGAATCGATCGACTGATTTAAGTTCGAGCTTGATCTCTGAATAGAGGCCATCTCTGTACAAATTCGCTATCTGTTGAAACTAGAATCGTTATATCTTGATCTGCATTTTCCCAAAGGTTGAACTAACTAGTTCTCAAGAGATCAAGTCAGTCCTGTAATTATGTCAGTTGCCTGCGTTACCGGCGCCAGCCAAGCGTTAGGTATGAGTCGGAAATCGATAAAGATTAGCATGCACGAGGTATGCGGGTCTTCAATATAGATACCGTCGTACCAGAAGCACGTCAGCAGTCTTGGTTCGATACGGGTGAAAAATTCTAATACGGAGCAATAGCAATTAGCGAGAGACGGATACATAGACGAAGAGGTAAATTGAGCGGAAAAAAGCCCGACCTACTAACGCCGCTGTGCATTTTACGTTCGAAGAGCATTTCTGAAAACCTGAGGCGAGGCGGTGTTTTTTGTGTAATGAGTCCGAGGTGGAGTTTAAGGAACGAGGACCTTAATTGTGTGCGAAAGAAGAGGGGTGTCAGCGTAACAAGGAGCTCGCTGTCCGGGATCCATGAAGTGGGAGATGGCGCCTCTTTGTGGCACACTCAATTGCGCGCGAGTAATTATTCAGTCCGTGGCGAACTTACCCTAAACGAACCCAACGGAACCTGACCTACCTTGGCTTAACCTGTATTTTTCAATGCGTATCTATCGCGAATCTCTCCGCGGTGTTCTATGGAGCGTGGAAACGAAGTTGCTTCATTATTCGAGTGCACCTCGTGGAGTTATGCCCTGTTTCGAGCCACTGACTTTCCAAGACTTTAGAATTACACCCCGGCACGAGGTTCCCTTGACACCGTGTGTGAAAGAACAACATTTTGCGGTGCTGCGATGTGTCTGCCCGTCGTCAATAAACCGGCTAACCGGGCCGCACTCGAGGCGCGGAGCGTTAATTAATAACAGAATTACATTGGCGAGACCGGCGCATGTCCGATGCTATTTTTATTCAAGCCTGGAAAACTTTCAAATTGGCTGCGTCTTCCAAAAAGGTTCGTTAAAGTTACGCCGGGTCGGTTTATACTCGTTAGCCCAAATGGAAACTGGGAAATGCCTTGAAATTAGGTGCTATCAAGGCCTTGCGCAACGGATGCAAAGTTTCGCAATGAAAATTATAACGTCACCCATTTTCTCGTCTGATTGCTCGTCCAATTTCGTAATTCAATTCAGTCGCGCGATAAGAGTACCTCGTGACGTAGAACTTACGTACGATCCGATTAACCGAGTTCGAGTACTACAGTCGTTACGATTCGGAAGAAATTCCGGGATAATTCGTTTATAATTCAAATCTGTTCACCCCCACGCGTATTAGGATAATTCGATGCCGGGATTATAGAGATTCAGTGTTAAAGAGAGACCCCAAGTCGCTTTCACCGTTGGTGAAAGAAAATATTGTCAAACGCCGTCGTTTCGAACCTTTCATGACGCTACAAGTAAGGTTACTGACGCTGATCATTTGAAATTCAGATCGGCAGTTCAGTATTTTAACCCCTCTTTCTGCGACATTGAATATTCCCTTAACCCTCGAACTTTCACCCTTCTTGTATTCAATTTCTTTAAAATATTTGCAATGTAAACAATTGCGAATTAAAAGACGAGTGTCGAGATTACGGCAGAGTTCCGCCAATAATTACGAGAGAAAAGGATATATTCCAAAAGAAGGATGAAGAGAAATAGAGAGAGAGAGAGAAAGAGCAATTATTAAAATCGAGTAGACGCCAAATCCGGTAAATTGATTAGCACAAGTTTGAGGAAGCGAACAAATTGGTAAGGTAAATTTCGTTAAAAATGGCCGCTCAGCCGACGCTTCGCTTCCTCCTTCCCTTTTCCCTCTCGCCCTCTTCCTTTCGCTGTCAGCCGTTTCGTCCGAGTTAAAATCCGCGATTCACGTCGGAACGGGAGTTGAAGAAAATGGAGGAAAGAGAATGTAAAAAGGGAGTGCAAGTGAGAAGCAAGAAGCGAGACGAACAGGGAAAATAGAGACAGAGGTAGAGAGAGAGAGAGAGAGAGAGAGAGAGAGAGAGTGATGTTTGCGGGATGCAAGAGCGACAGCGTTGACGTTCGACTCGATTCAATCAACGCGGCATATCGTCGACGTCTTGACGGAGACGTCAAGCGTCGACGGATATTCGTGAGCTTGAAATATGAAAAATGATGGGCCAACGGGAAGAACGCCAGGAAGCGGGAACTGGTTGGCAGAGCGTATATCCATCCCCAGTCTTCGCGGAGCGTGTCTTCTCTCATACCCCGCAGGAACTCGGCTCAGATTTTCATCTTCATCCGCGGCGTGCAAACACCCGCTCCGTGTCTTATTCGGAGCTTCATCTTTCATCCATCAGTCTTACCTCGACGGTCAAGCAGGCAGATTAATCCGACTCTCCGATTCGCGAGAACTTGCCTCCAGGCGACGATTCTCAAACCGTAATCCCGCAGTCAGTCAGCTAGTCGCGGTTATAGTCAGCTGATCTTCTTCGTTCCGTCTTATACGCACCCGTAGAAATTGATCGAGTGTCGGGATTTGCAAAGAGCCGGGTAGAAGCCCGCTGTCATATGTCGAGCCAATGTTGGTTATGAGCTTTCGGATGACGCTACAAGTATGTAAGAGTTTTTCTTTTTCTCACATACGCTCTCTCTCTTTTTCTCTCCCTTTGCGTTGACCATTTTTCCAGAACTGCTGTGAAGATGAGGTTCAGCGGGGAAATACCGTGTATACGATGCCTGTCACCTGCCTGTCGACACTCTTTACCGAGTCTTCATTTCACCGGTTCTATTCTCACGCACTGAACGCCAAATCCAACCGCCGCACGCGTCAAATGGACGATGATGAAACTTCCCAAATAATTTTTTTCCCCTCGTTGTCACTTCCACAACCTTCAGCGACCAGCCTGGACTGGAGAACTTCTGTTTGTGCCTGCAGATGTATGTATCAAGATACAAGTGGAATCTTCCTGTCTTCGAAAAACTTATTATGCGATACTCGCGTTATACCGGTAAATATGTTTACTCACGACGTAATGATAACCTTTCTTGGGAATACTCGAGATTTCAAAGTGAAATAAAATCGTTGAGATGAAAGACATGACGATTTGATTCGTCCAAAGTTAAGTGAAAGAAGAAAAAAAAAAAATTGAAAAGCACTGAAAAATTTTACAGATATAAGCGCACGAGAGATTGTGCCACGTACAATTCGCTGGTTAACCCCTGACACGCAAACATCCAAGCCGTATATCTCTCGTAGCAGTGACTGGCAAAAATACCCAGTGAAAATTAATTTTAAATATCTCAGCTTCTAATAAAGGTAGAGAGATTTTTTTATTCAATTAACGCTTAAACAATTCCGCATAAAATGGTTGTACTGAAAGTAATTAAGTTCAACTAAACAAATAAAAGATAACATTGAATCGGTTCAATCCTTACGGTCTGGTCTAAGAGTACAAGTTTTTGGGGGGTTGAGGGGGTGACTTCACCCGCATTGCCTGTCAGGGGTTAAGGACCCTCGGATGAATCAACGACGTCTAAAATGCCTGCAGTGACATTTCACGGCTCCTTGCCGTTTCTTAGCAAATGTCACTGTACGTGATATAAGTGATGAGTGATACTTACGAAAATGTCGCGTGTCTTATTACTCACCTTCGTTTTCTACGCGCGTTACACTTCGGTTGTCAGTCTTGCCGCGCTGTCACGTGTAACGGCTGACACTCGTGACGATAAGAAGGATATAGAAATTGAATCGCGACGGCAATTTGCGAATCATTGATTTTTTGTATCCTCCTTTATTTTTTGTTCATTCCGTAGGCTTTGGACAGTCCTGTATTAAAACATTTGCGTCGCGCAGCCATCATCAATACTTGTCGCTTAACCGATGTTTTGGGCCTTTAGTATGATTACCTGTGAACGTTGACGCGAATCCCCATCAAAGTCCAGCGAAGCTGTTCGTTACTATCGAGGCAATTTAACTCGTGTGACACACACCAGCGACGCTTGACAGCAATTTCACCGAGCAAAACTGAAATATTATACCGAGGCAACACAACCTTTGTGACGTTTTGTATAACGGTTTTGATGGGTTAAGTGAGAAATGATTGGTCCGAACGTTTGTTGTCGCATGCGGTCAGGATTTTTACTTCCGACTTGAAATATAACTCGCGGTTGACGATTTTTCATAATTAATTAAGTGATTCTAGAATCACTGACAGGCTTGACGGATGATATTCTATGTGTATTTAGTTGAATCATACCGCTCAATACCGTTGAGCGGTTATTTTTTTGTTTAAAGCACGTAGAAGAGGGGCTCGGATTAGACTTATCTTCTTAACATCGTTCTGGTTGAACGTACCTCAAGAGTCCGAGGTTCAAAAATACAAATAAAGCGGCTCAGCTCAACTCTGGTGGGTCGTTGAGCTTCTCAAAGCTCTGATCCGATTCCAAACGATGAAAAAACTTGTTTCGTGGGAACCTGAACGAACCGCTTTACCAGCGACGCTCTCAGAGGTTCTGTGCTTGGAAAAAATGTACATCTAAGCCTCTATTTACAATAATTGAAGCTGAATCGATGCTGGTAAACAAACTTAGTATGAGGGGAACGGATAATCCTACCGCTAAACATTACCATTCGAAACCAAATGTGATTCTTAGATCGCCTTTCACTCAACGAATATACGTAAAGTTAACAAAGGTAGAGTCGAGAGATTCAATTCGAGGATTGAAACGGCACCGATCGGATTTGGGAGTTTGATACTTTGGGCGAAGTTTCAAGTGATCGCGCATCCCGAATTATTTGAATAGAGCGATGACTAGACGGTCTAATTCAGTCTACAGTTGACTTCATTCAGCCATTAGAACAGCTCGGTAAACGTGGCACAAAAGTTTCTGTAACTAGCTGCATTGATCGGCGTGCACGCGGTCGAATATCCCGCAAACTTTGATCCTGCCCAACTGCACTAAAATTCCTGCGTACCCCTCGCGTATATACATTATACAATATACAACAACCAGTAGTTGCATGGGTGATGTTTGAGTGCACCGAGTAACCAGGACGATAAACGTGGCATAAAGAAATGTCCCACTTTGAGTAAAAGCGACCAAGATTTATTCGTCGTGATAACTAGCCAGCGGTAGGTAGCTCCACTCACAATCAGAGAAGATAGGAAGGAACCTTCGGCCAAGCAGGGTTTGAGGTTAGGGTTGTAACTCTGTATCGCCCCCACGTCAGCCCCTGAGGATAATCGGCATCAATTGCAGACGAGTTCGTAGGCAATGGGTGGCAGTCAACGGTACGACGCGATGCGATCGTCTGGCTAGAATCGCGGGGTCACCGGATACCGGTTTCGGTTATTGGACCCATCGATACGGCGGAAATACCTCCAGGAGTCGAACTCCGACCAAAGTGGTCCACGTGATCTTGGCCCAGCGAGTCCAGCTGACCGTCAAGCGATCCACCCTTGCGGGTCATTTTCGCCCTTCCACCTTCCACCTTCCACCTTCCATCTTCCATCTTCCACCTTCCACTTTCCTGTTACACCTCGAGTTCGAGGTTCAAACGTAGCCCCGAGCAGCAGACCACCATTTCTTATCCCGTTTCTCTTACCCTCATTTCCCAACAATTCTCGCCCCATCAATCTTTCATTTCTCACCCTCCCATGCAAGCTCCTTCCTTCCCCATTCCGTCCGCCCTCCCGCAACACTTCGTTTTCCCACCTTGTGCCAGTCCTCGTTTCGCGTGAGCATAGGAAAAATTGCATTTGCTTTGCGCTCCTTCAACTAAATATCGCGCTATCAATATCAACCAGCGTCTATTCGAGACCCGCGAAACATCGTGAAAAATCTCGTCAAGGCAGCCGGGCGTGAGAGGGCCTTTTTTATATGTACTGTACCTATCACCCGACCGGGTCCCCGGTATTCACGCGATTGTATACGAAATGAAACTTCTACGAATAGTTTTCCACCAGCGGCGAAAGCGCTGACGTGAGAACATCCCATTTAGCTAAACAGTGCTAAGGCGCGGATATCACGGGTTAAATAAAGCCTAAGGGTTGAGACTAATCTACGCCTGGGTGATTATACGGATCGAATTATTTAGTGAAGTTTAAAGCCTCCTTCACTCTTTACCGCCTCACGGGCCATTGCAAGATTACTCGAAAAAATCTCTCATACCACTGCACAGATTTATAGGGAAATTTGAGGACAAAACGAAAAGATTACATAGCTACTTTTATTTAAATACAAAATTGAATAATGGGAAAAATATAATAATGGTCAAATTACGTCAACCTTCGAATATCTTTCTCTTACATCTGTTGAAAATCACATTGGGGACGGTATCATTCTCACTCCGTATAGTTTTTGTTTCCCACCTCTTACGCCGTCCTTGGTCACTCAACTGCAGTTATTGATCAATGCCATTAGCCACACTTGAGTTCTTTCATCACATCGATTACTGAACCTTCTTTTCTCGTCTGTATAAAGTCTAATACCTACTATATTCGATCACTCAGAAAAGTCTTTCATCGACTAAAGTGCGATTCTTTCCACTTATAATACAGAGGTTTTATTCTCATGGCACCTCCAGGTCTGAAATAAGACAAGTGCGACATGAAAAAATCAAATAAGAAGAGGAAAAGCGAAAAGTCTCAACTCGAATTTTTCATACTCGATAGCGGATTTCGTTGGCTTACAGCAGCGAGGCACAAATTTATGTCGTTTCAGTTGATAACGGATAACACGACACATAAGCATCCATGCCGACAGACCATGGCAAAAACCAATTGAATAATGCGAAAATATACGCCAGAGATCCAAGGGTAAACCAAATTGTAGATGAAAAACGGGCCCCGCTACTTTCATGAGTGAAAAGTATAGCCCAATATCAAGACTGCACGAAAGTCTAACGGAATTCGGCAGAAATATATCCGTTTGGTAATAAAGAGAGGGAAAAAAATTATCAAACATCTAAAACAGTGGAAAATAAAATGTAAAAAATACTCTACACGGTCTGATTATTTGACCTCTGATTCGTTACCCATTTTTCACACCATTCGATGCGATACCGATACCAGCTGTGGTACACGTTAGGTGGAAGAACACGAAAAATCGAGATCATATCACTGGCTAATGCAGGTAGCGTGCGAACTATACAAGTAAAAATATTGACGTTCAACTGTAATAGCTGTACCAGGCGTAAAGTCTGGGTGAGACGAAGGTGAAGAATAAGTTTACATGGTTCTGTCGAATAGGTGCCTTGAAAAATGAAAAAGTAATAACAATTCAAGGCGGTGAATCGAAAATACATAAACTAATTAATCTGTATAGTCAACCTGATGATTCAATCTCAACTGATTTGGCAGGTATGCATTAAACCAAGCGCGAAGATTATTTCAAAATTTGTCGCAGGTAATTCGGAGAAAGATGAGCATCACTCCTGCTCGCAAATTCAAGCAATTAGTGTTATCTCGTTAATCATATCAGAGCACGGGTAGAGCAGCAAGAGTCGCGGAGAGGAAAGCGAACAGAGAGATAGAGATAAAGAGGGGGAGAGAGAGAGATATAATAATAATGGAGGGGTAGAGAGAGAGAGAGAGAGAGTGTCGCTCGCCGTGTGGAAGAAACATACTACAAATTTGCACCCTCAGCGTGAGAATTAGTTGATAATTTGTTCCCCACGCTGCGCAGCTTCCTCCGGTCCAGTTGAGAAACCACGAGAACCGAGATGAACCCGCAGGAATCCCTGCAGCTATCCCTCCATTCAGTTTTGTCAGACTTCAATTTCACCCTCGACACACGTAGACGTTGGCGTGCCGACACTATTCGGTACATTTGGGACCTTTGGCTACCCCGAATGGATTCACATCGGTCACGATCCGCCGAGCTGCTAGTTAACGCTGTCTGAAATCGGTATTTGGCATTACGACGATCTGAATACAGAAGTTGTGCAAGGGATGCACGGCGCCGCGTTACGTGCCGGAAGTCAGGAGTTTGGTGATTGGATATGAACCGTGGTTAATGCAGCTGTAGTGTTTGGTTTGGATTACTCGAGACTGCTCAACTGCTGCGTAATCAGTTCCGATAAATCCAATAACGCATGCAGTCGAACTATCGTAACCAACTTTCGAAACTGAAGGGGGGAGGGAAATTCAGATCTGCAGTATCGATCAGTAGGTTGTGCTGTCGCACTCCCGGAAGTGCAGCTGCAGATATCTCAGTCGTGTTGGTGGTGCCTAACGAATGAATCGTCAACCAATGTCTGCGTTCAGTTGTTTTCTTATCTATCTAGGTGAGGCTGTGTGAGAAAAAACAAAAAGTTGTTGCCCCGGGGTCAGCAAATTGTATTTGTCGATCTACCGGAAACCATTTAGCATTTCTATTCTTCGTTCGAGTGATGTTTCATTGGGTGAATTTTGTATTTTCGAACACTGGTGTATGAGATGATCAGTCTTGATGGTTCCGGTTTTTAGATCACCGGTTGACATGCCGTACAACAGTGCTTTCGTGAATTAGCTTCGAAATAAGGTATAGTTTAGATCATAACCTTGGACTAATACGCGTTTTGAATGTCGCTGCGCCGCACCGAATTTAGACAGATCGTACAGTGTTCATGTTCGAGATGAGATTTTCCGAAACTGCTCAGCATCTCGTTTCCATCTCCAGTTTCCTTTGAGCGTTAAACAAACCACGATTTTCTCTGAAATGTCCCGGCCGTTGGTCATATTGATTAAATGGTAACGGAAAAAAACTTGACGACGGTTTCCCGCGCGTTTAACTGTGCTAAGTGACAGACGATTGCAGGCGACGCTAGAAATAGTGAGCAGTCATGAAATTTCACCTGCAGGTATATAATATTATTGTTATACGGGAAATAAATTTCTTCTCCAGGAAAAATCACTGGTATTACCTACCAGCAACGGGTATACGCTAATTACGTATAAATGCACGCGGAAGCGATATGAATAATTACCGTGCATAAGGCGTATATTTGTCGGTTGTTATTAAACTTGAAGCAGGAAATTATGGTTTTAGCATTAAATTGGTGGCTTCTCGTTAAACATCGGTCTAGGTATACCCTTCAGGGACAAGAGTAAGCAATCATATCCGTAAAATCGAATATTAACGAAGTCAAGATGATATAGGTCTACGATACATGGGTATGTGTATAAATAGAGCGAGCTGCCATTTCAGGCAAGTTAAACATTCTCTCTCTCTCTCTCTCTCCCTCTCCCTCTCCCTCTCCCTCTCCCTCTCTCTCTCCCTCTCCCTCTCCCTCTCCCTCTCTCTCTCTCTCTCTCTCTCTACAAAAGCTAGGCGCCTTTAGTGAGCCAACGTTGGACGTAGCGATAAAATAATGAATTTCGATGCCTCATGCTATATTGAAGAGCCCTGCGGCCCTTGTATAGAGTGAATCACAATGTAGTGTGAGCATTTGTACGGGGTATGTAGGTAGTATCGACTTTCATGTCTGAACGCCTGTGATAAGGGCAAAATTGTAAGCACTTCACTCCCGGATGTTATGTTCGTTACATCCACTGCCCAGGGCAACAAACTACGCGCGCAACGATGCGATGTTATTGACATGATGTTAAATCGAGCCCGGCTTAGGGCGGCGAGGTCTTCGGCGGTACAATTACGCTTTTGAACCAATTGAAATGAAAGAACGGATTTCAACCATTTTGGATGAAATTGATAATGGAAGGGGATCTGCGGATGGGGTATGTTTTCTCATGCCTGGATTTTCGTCAAGAAAATTTGGAACGAACTCCTCCAATTAGGTTTATGGTCGTAAAAATATTTCGAGGCGACGAGGAAAATTATCCCGTCGTTTCCGCGGTAAAAGTAATTTCGAGTTTTTAATAAAATTACGAAATTTCCCACAGAGTTAAAGCAACGTAAAGTGAGTTCTTTGGGACACAAGTTACCCGGCAAGATTCTCATCCAAGACACGTTTAAATATTAACAAACCCATTTAAATATTAAGTACCGCCACGCTCTCCTCCTCTTTCAATTTCCAAACGCTTATGTACATCAGGCTTCGCGGGAGTTAGTAGTCATGGACAGGAGAGAAAAAAAAAAAGAATGATAAACCTGTGGTTGAATCTTTAATGAGACGTTTTTTTCGATTTGAGAGCGAAAGTAACGTTTAAATTTTAGAATTTCATCCGCACGCACACACACACACGCACTTATGTTTCACTTCGAACTATACAATTTATGCTGGAAGAAGCTTCGCGATCATGTTCAGAATTTTTCAATTGATAAAATACATGCAACATTCGTGCACGAAAGCTTCGGGAAAAGCGTGTGTCGGAAATACAAAAATTTGCAGGTACACCTCTGAAATATTTCTGCGACGAAACTTCAAGGGTCGGTAAATCGAATTCACGATCGCCTGTATCGGAACGGTGTGTCTGCGAGACATCTTGCGGCTAAGGGGAGCATATGCGAATACCGCGGACGCCTTCCGTTCCCGCGATTCAATACCGCGGTAGAATTTTTGTAAATCACCAGGCGGCGGCATTTTCATTTCCGAGTTGGTCGGTCGCGTCGCTCCCTCGCGGCGATATAATGTTGCATCTATGCCATTAAATATCGGGCTATAAAACAATCCGGCGCCAACACCACCTTCGGTTATAACTCTGGATTCGGCCCGCGGAGCGTGGCGCTTGGCGACGTCTGGGGGGCGTCGGGGCGCCGCCGGTTAAAGGATGGGCGGGTGGATAAGGGGGATTCATGGGGTGAGAACCGGAACGAGGGTCGCCGCCGCGACGTCTATTAGAGAGAGAGGCGATTAACAAACTGCTGAACTCACACCCGCGGGATTTTATCCCCACTTAATGGAGTCCTCGAGGATACGCACGCAGATTCCCGCCAAATCTTTGGCTCAGAAATTATTAGGGATTGCTACGCCCTCTAATTTTCACCCGCGAGGACTAACCCAACTTCTGCGAGAGGAGATACGGGCTCAGAGGGCTTCGGTCCTTCGAGCAAATTAAGCGTTTAAAAAATATATATGTATATACATATATATGCCCCTTTATATGCCTTATACATCCCTAGACATGCCAATGTGCCCTTAACTGAATGGAAAACGAGATAAAAGGGCTAGGGAGTAAAAATATACAGTGCCTACCCTAGAAGCTACTCAAGATAAGATCGATTATATGCTCACCGCAAAATATATTATACACACATGAAAAGTTTCCCGTCAAGACCTCGTGTTACAAGTACTGCATTGGCAACTTTTGCCCAACTATCGTTAACAAAGTTTTTTTACCATCAGATATCCTCTCGCGTGGTGCGTTCTTCTATCAGGACGAACGTTTAATAAAGATTATTTCATTTTTAACCGGACGTGGGTACGAATTTTTTTGTTTCAGTGTTATTGATATTATTTTTTTACCATCACGGATTATTATGGTTCTATAAATATGAGGCAAGCGTTTCACGCAAAATAAGCTGTTAAAACTGTTTTTGTTTGTCTCGAGTGAAGAAGAAATCCTTCTCGCTTGTACTCAAACAAATTGATTTCCAACCCTGTTCACTTCGTCCCTTGTGCCGTTTCTAGCGGTGAAAATCTCAGGGTATATTACATTTTTTAAGTATGTACTCTGAGCCAGGCCATGGGAACTATTATTATACAGACTAGAAAATGGGGAAAGAAGGTGGGTATGATAATTTGTTGTTGGCGCAAGTCGCAACTCTAGTTATGAAACTTCGAAGCCGTCGTTGAAATGGAAGAGCGCGGAGCGTGAGAATTCATAGAGTGCACTCGATCCTATTTCCAGCCTTTGGAATTGCGACAAGTGATTTCCTCCTGTTTTCGCATTGATCTGCAGCTCAGAAAGTAACCACCTCCTGCAGGATGCAGTCACGCCTGATGAGAAACACAAACAAACTAAATGAGGAAGAGAAACGATGACTCGACAGAACCTGAGGTATAATATTGGTGCGGACTACGAAAATGCTTTCTGGGTAACCGAACAATCAGCGAAGATAAAAATATTTCGCAGGATGGGAATCAGCAGTCACGAGCAATATTCAAACTCAACCTGAAACTTTTCTGCGCAATCGGTATAATAAGGGCATGATCAGCGTCTGAACGATGATTATTATCCAATCGCTATCATCGTCAGTTAAATGGCATCTCGCGGATAGGTCTATTTTTTATCAGCTGCAGAATTGGAAAAGTTGTAATTTATTATTGTTATGTGTCCACATTTGCAATTCGTAGTGGATGCGAAAAATGATGTGAAATCTTTCGCTCGTACCTTGTAAAGACCAAGATCCTCGACGATGCAGGTGAAGGTGGCCTCACGACCGACGGAAACTGTTAGATTGTCCAAAGGCTTTCCAAACTTGGGTAAAACTGCAACAAAGAATGCAAAAGTCTCATCACAGCAACAAGGGTGACTGAAGAATTTAAATGAGAGGGAAATGTTCAAGTCTCAAAAAGGACAATTACACTATGAAACCTGACGTGATATGACAATTTTATTTACAACCTTGATTTGATTCCAAAGTGAGGGATCATAATTACATACTGCAAGCCCAGTGAAAAAAGAAAGTATTCAAGTTCATGCGTAATGTTTTTCTCTACGGAGAACATAATGCCACGCGTTAATCAAAGTTTATATTCCAATCAGCGAATGTACGGAGGAATCTTGATGTCGGTACCACAGTGACTGATTACACATAATGTGTGTATATATATATATATATTTTGTTGTTTGTATAGCAGGGAATCTTATGAAATCAAATTCATTCCTTGGCGCAGCTGTGAAGATGACGAAGAGCTTGCGTGCCCAGGGTGCCTGGCGGTAGTCTATTATTTCTCGACGACGCCGTCGAACTACGCGCCCTTCCCTCGACGGCACGCTCCGTTCACGCGGTACGAATTTTCTGGGTTATTCACACCGATTCACTCGATGGTCACGTGCCGTCATGAACTACGGGTTCCGCAACGCGTGGCTACGCCAGGACCAGCCGATTACCGGTGCGCGGTTTTAGTCCTCGCGAGGAATTAGCTCGGATGCGTCTTAGTTCGTTTTTATTACTTTTTTATCAAATATATTCTGGGTAAAATATACTTGCTTAAATTTGCACAATTTTTCACACGTCAAAACTGTAAAAACCATGAAAAATGCCCCACGGTTGTGATGTTGAAACGTTATCCGTTCGAATTAATTGAAACACAAATTTCTACCAAGAGTTGAAGAAATCACAGAAGCAATAAGGAAATTGCTCGAAGAGAAACGTTCATTGACGTAACGGTGATCATATTTCAACTCATTGTCAGATAAGGAAACGAAAATCAAGCTTATAACAATTCAGACGTATAATATATCAGGGGGAAAAAATAAACTTGTTCTTTGCAGAATTAAGTTGAATCGCACTTATCGCCCTGTACTTTAATCTCTTCGCCGACGTGGTACCGAGCGCACCTGTTCAGGCAATATTCCGCACCAGGTATATAAGCCGCGGACGTTGCCAAAACGGTAGACGTAGAAACGCGCAACACTTCTTGTCAGCAGTTGCGGATGAGTAGATATAATATGTCCGTGGCGACGATCAATGGCTGAAATATATGCATCCGCGTTGACATAGTTTCGCGAACCGCTTAACACGACTACGGATTCCGTATCCCGATTCGGTTCGTATTATCACATGTTTACTACATATAAAAAAAAAGCGTGGCAGTGATTGAACATTTTTCGCCGAAGAGTCGAGCCTCTCCACAAAAGATGTCCAAGAGCTATTTCGCCGGTAGTTCAACCGGGCCTACCGGGCTTCCTCTGGTTCGTCGAGGCTTTTAATATAAATACACGACGGGTCCGAAAATGGCACCGCGTCTTTGAACGGAATGACCAGTAGCCATTCACGTTCCTAATATATGAGCACCTATACAAACATGCGTCTACTTGGTCGACTCTCGAGAAGGGACGCCGCCTGCCCTCCGAAACCCCCGACGTTAGAAGGTCGGGAGTAAAAGTTGAGCGGTAGATTTTCCGTCAGAATAAGCCGGGTATCCGGACCCACGGCGCTGCCACTTGTGGGACAATCTTTTTCCCCGTTGTCCAGCCGACGAGGTTTCCCTCGGTCGAGAACATGAGTCTTGACTCGTGCCTCGGCAACACGCATTACGAGTAGTTCACTGCGATCGGTAACTAATGGCCAGAGTTGAGAGGCGGAGGAGTGGGGTCGGGGGTTGGGGTTGGGGAAGGGTGGAAGTAGTGCGAGATAGAGCCATTGTTGGCTGGATCGCTGGCTGCTTGGCACAGTTGAGATAACAACACAGCCGGCAGGCAGTTAACACTCTCCAACTGTATATTTATGGAACTAGGCTCAGCGGCGGTCTGATTCTCGTTAAATTTATCATGCATATCTATATTATACAGCTCTTATATTTATCTCTCTTATTTGCAAAACCCGCACTACTCGCAATCAGCCGGAATGCCGCACGTCACGGAGGAACCTCCACGCAGGTAGGTGTACTATACCTAATCGAGGGGCGCGTACCACTTGCCGCATTTCTATCTCGCTCCCAGACTTGACGCGACTTATACAAGTAATGAATATCAAGCGAGAATTCCGGTTCCATCGGGGCAACCTTGTGAAAGCAATATTAGCGGTGTACCGCGGATTCGGAATAGGTACTCGCTACTTGTACACATACCGTACCGCCGACTCGAAATCATATATGCCGTCTGGATATTCCTATTCACGGCGAACCTTGCCTGTAGGTACATACATCGGTAGACTTGGTTCCGATGCTTCGTGTTTACCCAAGGGTGACAGAAGTCCGTGATCGTATACCACGTCTGCTGGAAATTGTATCCTGCTTAAGGAGATCATACGTCAAGCGAGAATCTAACTAGAAACAGCCAATTCGCTCACACGTCACCTGCAATTGACTGCACTCCGTTATGAATAATACCTTGGGTCTACTCGTTACTCTGAGGCCGGATTTTGGTGAGAATGGAACAGTAGTCGTCGACCGCTGACCCTCGCCAACCACGAGTGCGAATAGTTTCTGTCATTTGCTTCGCGTCTTATCGGAGAGAAAAAATTATACCGGCAGTGCTGAGAATACGTTGGAATACGCTTAATGCGCGTTACAATTTACCTCGGCATAAAAACTGGGGGAATAAAATATGGAGATGGACTGAACTGAAGGGAAGTTCACGTTAAATTGCAAGTACGATTTTGTCTCAGCGAAAAGCTACGACGAATGTAAAGGGGAAGCGACTTCAATGCGGCTGGTACGTAAAGGTAATTGGGTTTCATACGTTCTCAAGGGTCCGTCGATCCGTGAAATCCCCTTTAGCCGAGAAATTTTATCATCTGATTATTCGGGTGGAACAAAACGCAAATATCAAAAGGTACTACGGAGGTATAAGACGTGGTACCGAACGATGGCTGAAAATATACGCCCCGAACAAAGTATTGAAAACGAATTGCACCTACTTAGAGGCTTAAACCAGTGAGATCATCCGTTTCCTCGAAATTTTACCGTCTCTTTGTTCTGGTTTTAATTTGTGGTTTCAAATGACGAGCAAAGAACTTGATCAACGGTCGAGCGAGCTGCTCGAACGACATTGTCTCGATGCTATTAGTCTTACTCTGCGGGATTCGCGCTCGTAATTACCGAATATATAACCGTTGAAATCCTCCAGGATAAAAAGGTGGCACGAGAAACCACGCCGGTTGTTCAAAAGGCTTTTCAACTCCTCCAGGACGTTCCGACAAAAGTGTATTGTGGCACGAATAACACTTTCGTAAATGTGGCATACGAATTGACGATTTATCATTTCCAGGGAATCCCTTATCGCGTGGGCAGTGTCATCTTCTTAAGCGCCTTCTTCCCAACCCTCTTCGACACCCTGCAGGTGAAAAATACCGGCGTTCCCGCAGTTGCCCCTCGAACGAGTGTGTAATATCTGTTGGAATCCGGACCGAGGGAGAATACAATTTATACCGCCAACTTTGACGATTGCGGAAGCGAACGCGGAACGGCCGCGCGTCGGAAACGCGACAACGAGCACGGAGGCGCGTGCCCAAGTGGTGATAGCCCGGCCGAACGAGCCCCAGGAATCAGATTCATTAGCAAATACCCGTGGTATGTTTCTAATGAATAGAGGCACGAATCCTGGCTTTGATGATAAGATCCTGTCTAGGTCGGAGGGCTACTCACCCCTGACCCGCGACCACGAAGCACGTGAGTTGTTACCCCAGAGTCCTCAAATCTTGGAGCCGCGCTTTGATCCTCTCCGCACGCTTGCCTGAACGTCTCGAAGCTCGACTGTCGTCGCCAAGTTGTCCGAGCTCAAGGATCATGAGATCCTCGAACGCAACTTCACGGCCAGTCGCCGGCGTCCCCTCGCGGTTCCTTTTTCTTTATACCTTTCCAAGTCGGTGTTCGATCTTCCTGCACCCTCTCATATTCAATGGGCTCCGATTATCCGACCGACGACGAGGAGGGAAATTAAGGGACGCCAACTCCGTCCTCGAGTTCTCCCATTGTTCCGAAGCCCCGTCCCTTCGCTTGATGACACGAGTCAATCACTTGGTTGGATAACGTCGCCGTCATTGTTCTCCCCGACTTCCTTCGATTGTGTTTAGGCTCAGCGCGAAATGTGAAACGTGAAATACGAAACGCGAGAAGCAAAGTGCCGGAGGAATTGGCGGAAGACCTTTCATCGCCCGATTCTCCATGTAAACCTGTTGATTTAGCTCCGAGTATTATGAGCTGGTCGTCTATATAGACAGGCCGCTGAGAACACCTTCGGTAAACTCAATTCTGCCCCTCGTTCTTAATCATGCTGAGCAAATCTAACTTCCACAACCAGCACCGTGGACTAACTTCGGCTTGATTAAGCTCTACAGCCGGGTTTTAACGACCCTGTAATTCATAAGTGTAATGGCAAATTCTATTATTTAGCACTGAGTGGTCAATAGTTGTCGAGGTCCCAATACGCATTGTCTTCTATAATGAGACCGCAAATTCAGGAAACCCGCCGTCTTACCGAAAAAGTAATCTCAATTATTACGGTCAAATCGATACAGCTTGCAGTATCAATTCAATGGTGCAAGTCTACAGAGATTTATAGTAATGCGAGTTGTCGTTTTGACCGTAAGAAAGTGGTAGAAAATTTCTTACAAGAAATCAGTAAAGCGAATGACTGGCTCCTTAGGTAGAGGCGTCAATGGTCGGAATAATTTTCTGTTAAATTTTTCAACAATTGTTTTCTGATTAGGTAGAAGTTCGCTGAACTGAGTCAATTAATTTTTGGCTTCTTTTCAATTTCAGCTGCCGAATTGAACAAAAGCATTCTGTAATGGTTGGATCGACGGCACAGGCGAGTGTAACCTACTTTGAATAAAATAAACATCTGTTACGTATCTGAAAATATCTTAGCGAAATAGGAAGTGAGTTTATCCGTTGAAATAGTTCAGAAAAGAATCGTTCAACAAATTAACCGTCAAACTGTCAAATTTTAAATTGACGGCAGAACCTATCAATACTTCAATTTACGAACTAACAACTGATCGACTCCAGCTCCAATTCCTCTATGCCGACAAATCAATCTCACCTTTGAGCTCAAAATCCCCAAGGGAATGTCTCCTGTTATAATTTATCATGTATATCAGTACAGATATACACCTATATACATCGACGCGGTGTAAAGTCATTGAAAAAATAAACGTTGGGAAAAAAATTCGATCCACACCGATGCAAGACTTGAATTCAACTTAAAGAGACGAGGCTGTCGTGCCTTAAAGGAGAGAAAAGAAAGCGAATGACCAAGTTTTCAAGGGTATACAACCATCGCAGTGTTCAGCGTCTAAATTTGTTTATCAGATTTCGCGGACTGGTTTTCCCGAGTGAAATCGTCACGGTGTATGCGTAAAAATTATTACAGACAGTAGGAATAGGTGTCTAGGTGTTGTATGCAGTGCCTATAGACGAGCGAGACGATACACAAACGAAACGAAAACATGCCACGATTTCGCGTATATACGAAAGGGTGGCGGCGTGGCTGTCTGGGAATAGAGAAATGCTCCATGGATAGACCCACCGAAAAGGTCAGATAACGCTTATCTGTTTCCTGGATTTATTGCCACTAGGAAAACGCAACCGGGGCCGCTCTTCGCAGCCTATTTCGATGTTAATTAGGTGTGATGTCAGAGTATTCTTGGTCGGTACTGTGGTCTCTGGACACGTGATTCGCGGGCGCTGTGGAGAGGCGGAGAAATTATGCAACAAACAAGGCCCGGTTTCGGTTGGAAATTCCGAATAAATCTTGAGATTTGGAAAATTTTATCCGTTTTTCAACGAAAAAAAATTCTACTATTTTAAATAGTTAGACCGACGATGAATTGATTTCACGAGTGCGCATAATCGGGAGAACATTTCTCAACGGAAATGAACAAGTTCATCTACACGGTTATCTTCGTAAAGAGTCCGCAAAATTTTTCACTGTGACATGAAAGAGACTGATTAATCTGTATATCTCGATGCTGACAAATATTTGTCATTTCTCGGCAATTATAACTTGATTTTTTATCTCGAATTGTCATGGAGGTAACAACCACGGAGTGAAAGGACCGTTACGAGGGAAAAATGACAAAGGCACGATTGTATTCCCTTCTCCCCCCCCCCCCCCCCCCCGCCTTCAATGTATGGAAGCGCCGTTCATCTCCCCTATTGTTTCATTTATTGTTCGCAACGTTAAATATTCTCCGAGTGCAGTGATCTACTCCACCCCTCCTGTTATATTTGAGGCCAGATACACTGTTCGCAAATTGGTACATCATACATATTTCCAAGTGCTCGCAATCCGTCTGATACGCGGACTGGATTCTTATGCGTGCGTGGCGTGGGTAGACAGAAGTCGTCCAAGCGTGCAGAGATTTTACGAGAACGGTGGTTTCATATTTTTTAACGAATCGCACATTTTGTATAGAAAAAAACGATGAGTACGAAAATTACGTATGATGATTATGATTCAAATTTACTCACATATTCCTCCAAGCGTATGAATTCGTACACAACTATATTTAATCCTGACATTTTTCAAAATCAGTCAAAATTTTGGCCAAAATGCTAAGGAGGGTTTTTCTAATCGCAAGCTGTCAACGTTATTCTCTGTTGTCGCACTGCCAAACTCTTCCGGCATTGTTACAATAGCGAGACAGCTGGTTCTCGAATTAAGTTGGATTACAGGATAGAATCACAGAAGTATGTATATCATTTGCATACACAGACGTGGCGAGTGGTAAAATCGAGACAAATCGATTCTACGCGTAGGTATCTATAGGTTCGAATACTCAGACGAAGCAGGTCGTGCGGCAGCAGCGAGAAAATCTGTAGGTAAAAGGTGTGTTCTTGATTGAGCCATCGTGGGTTAGTTGTAATTGTTCCGAAAATGAATTAACGCGGTACACGCAATGCACTTCAACTTATTCAAGTCGACGTGCGGGGGCCGGGTGGGTACCTACCCACCACCTATCTTATACGCTTGAACAATGTAAATTATGTTAGTTGGACATGAACGAAACAAGGCGAGCGAGCGCGAAAGTTTTACGGGCGACTCTGTTCGATCGAAACGGTTGAACGAGAGGAGGGTTAATTCCCAATTTCTCAAATTTCAATCTGCCATAAAGTCCAAACGGCCGCGTTGGCAATCACATACCTACATTAGCGATAATTCAAACCCCGGTAATGCAATTTAATCACTCCTCGCTTGTTATGATAATTATTCGAAGCGTCGCACGTTATGATACATCCACGATGGAACAGAAATTTCATCGTCCCCTTACAATCGTTGGAAATGCGTTTGTACGGATATAAAACTTTTATGTATTCCATTAGTGAGGTACAGTGTTATAGATGACTGGCACGAAAAACTGAAGTGGAAACGATGCGCGTTGGCGAGGCGACGGAAATCCTCTATATTATACCTTTAACTCACACCAACGGTTCGGATCTCTGCAGATTTCGTGCTTCGTACATGCGCGATGAGACGGACAGCGTAGTGCAAAGATAATGAGCCGAGTACAATCCCAGACGACAGATAACGGAAACTTTAACGGGGAACCAAGTGACGTACTGTACTGATACTCCCGGCGATACTACGATTTACTTTTATTTCCTCTCTTCAAATCGCGGGTGATGAGGTGAAATCCCTTCATTTTTGACCATCGAGGTACAGATCACTGCGCGTCGCTGATACAACAAGGCGATATCAGCGCGATGCTCAAAACCCAAAGACGGCATTGAACGTCATTTACGTCTAACCAAGTTTACATTGTACTTATACGGAGAAAAAGAATCGGTTACATCAGCTAACAAATCACGGCGAAGCGAAAAATTTAGCCGCTACGACCAAACATCGGTTGATTGAATCATTGATATCTTTGCTAAAAAAGAAAAAAAAATTTTCAGTTACTTTGACTAATTTTCATTGGCAGTTGGGTTCCAAATTTCTCTTTCCGTCGCAATTGATCCAACGGACTTCTTACAGTGGTAAGTAAAGCATGGAGACTTGCGTGGAAATTTTACAGATTTGACTGATTGAATTAGATCAAAAGAATGTATTAAAGGCAAAAATTAATGATGCAGGGTAGAGACTATCATTTTGGCGAACAGGCTGATTGAATTAAAAATGTAAAATCATCTGGGAAAGCGGGTCAAGCTTTTCGTTGAAAGCGGCTGAAATGGCGGTAATCAGGCTTATCGTTATCTCGTTATAATTACCGTTAAAACCTCAAAGTGCAAGGCCGTTAAATCTCGAGACCGACGACGTTCACTTTGATATTCTTTAAATATTCACATCCCGCGTTCCCTGAGGCTTCAAGTTACGCAGCTAGTACGTTGCCCGAAAGGTATTCCTTCAAAAATTCATTCGAAATTACGTTTATTTTGAATAGAAGGTTAACTCGACGCGCGTGCATATCCATCGTCTAGACTTCGTAGCCAATGAGGGGCGAGATCCGTGTTGCTGATCCAACGTAGAGTAGCAGTGGCATATTATCAAATTCTCAGGAATAAAATTTTTTGATCCAAAGAATGAAGGAGGGAAAGAAGAAGAAGAAGAAGAAGAAGAAGAAGAAGAAGAAGAAGAATAAAAAAATACACACAGACTGAATCACGCAAAGAATGATGTAGAGGTTGTTTGAAATCCAGCGAGATCTACGGTGAGAAATTGAATTCTGGCAATTTGTAACACGCCATCTCGCACAATGCGAAAACTTGAATCAAGGCCAGACACGATGTGCCGAACTCGGAGTTTGCGAATTTCCCTCTCCCGATCTCCCGTCGTTTCGAAGGAATGTCTGCTACTTTTTTTCTATCCAACTATCTCACCGATATATTATACAGCGATTCTCCTTTCCGACAGCTACGCGCCTATACGATGCCAGCGACGGAGCCAAGGCAATCCGCACTTTATTTAAACATGCCATATACCCATAAAAAATAACGTCGCCCCTTTGGCTGGGCCAGTTTCATCCTCTCCCTTTTGTACAGTATATACTTTTTGTTCTCTATCAAATAAAAACTATTTCACGAAAAATGTGCACATCGCGTATATCTTCGATCGAGTTTCTTGCAGAATGGGAATTTAAATACGTGCAAATTCAATGCGAATATCAGGCATACTATTACCGAGCCGCGTGATCGCGGAAAGCAAGTCCCGAAACCAGGAGTCAACTTTACCGCGTACGTAAAAAAGCTTCCCCAACTTTGGTTGCTCCCGTGAAATCCGGACATTTCTACGGCATCGAGGCGAATCGAAATCGACAACGATCATTTCTCTGCAGAAAGATCAATGATATTCTCTGTTCGGACGTTAATAGGTTGGACGCGTGACGTGGGCCCTTCGTTCGGTTCATCGATTCGTCGATTCGTCGGACGAAAAGTGTTTCCCATTATCCGTTCCTGGTGTGCTCCGCGTGTACGGGCACGACACTTCGCAGCTAATAGTCCCGATAACTTTTCTATCCTTCGGCAACGGCTCCGCAGTCTTCCAATGACCTATGAGGTGGTCACGTTCTCTCCCGTGTATTTTTAACCAGCCCACCGGATCGTCCGTGACGAATTTTCACCCCCCTATCGTCCAATTCCCATTTCATTTATTAAACGATGATGTATTTTCAGCTTGAAACTTTGCTAACCCAAAGCGAATGTATGAATAGTCTCGCTATGCCGGAGCGTATGCCGGATTTTCTCCTCGAACTAAATATAGACAAGTCTGAATGACGTGAACCGGATTCTGTGATTCCGTTTTGGTAAAGCTAATTCAATTTAAACATTTGCCAAGAGTGTCTTGCATGTTGTCATATGTGCCGGGCAGAAAATCTGTGAGACATAATTTCGTTTCATTTCGGTTATACCCGTGACCGCTAATTGAGAAGCGAGTTAATTTGCAACCCCATAACGGTAATTAACAAACAACAATAACTTCGTATTGAAGAGCTAAGCTAACGCTTACGTCACTTCGAGAATCTGCGGAGCAACTTGATATGAAATCGCGGATTATACTTACGCCATGCATCCGCGAATAAGCCCGATATTTCCATCGGATCAACGCTTCGCTCAAATACGTAACAGTCAAAGCGCTTCCAAGTAACGAGGCAATCTCAATTAACAACCTCACTCCATACTAGCCCTTCTGCAAGTGGATACGTCGCGTCGTGTCGGTATACGTATACAGACTCACGTCATTGGGCAGAGAGAATTGCTACGATGTACAGGGACCCCATCAAGCACCCGTGCAGCTGTTATCACCCTATCGCTAGCTATGAAATTTCAGCGGGTGCATATCTTCCAATTTTTGCAGCAGGGCCAATACCCCGCTGAATGATCGATTGACAAATTAAAATAGCTCCAGGATTTCTTCGAACCGAATTTAGTCAGCGTGGCACGTTTGCTCTGCTTCGGCACGTCAGTTTTTTCCCTCAATAAATTTCTGCGAAGAGTGCGCGCGGCAGTCCACCAACACTTCTTATCCCAGTCATATTGGCCATGTTTGAAGAATTAGCTTGCAAAGTCGTGTAGCTATGCCGTGGCTGAAGATATTTCATCTATAGGCGGAACTTTATACGTCCAGTTGTCTCGGCGTGTGTACGCGGCGTAATTAACGGCAATTTGTTGCTCGTGAGCTACATTTTTTTACCTTTTTACTCTGGGTTATTTCACAGGGCGTTGCGTAATGCGCCACGTATTCCTATATAGTTACAATAACAAATTGAAAAAAAAAATCATTAAAAAAAAACCTGGAACTTCAACATCTCCACAAATATAAAGCCGGGGCACGAACGATTGTGAAACTATACATCATCTGCATATTTTACTCAAAATGCACAAACAGCATGAGCTTGCCTACAGTGCCCGTAGAGCAGGTGCTCGAAATTTTTCGAAATAAAAAATTGAACAGTCAACATCAGACGAAGATCTTTGAAGAACGAATTTGCACATCAAAGAGTATTCGGAAAATGAAAGGGTGTACCAGGTATCGAAGTACATGTTTTTCCCGCATCTTCTAGTAAAGGTGGTAAACCTTCAACGCACGCAACCTGCACGGGTCAACGAAGAACGCCAAATTCCCAACGGCTGATTAGCCGGGCAGCGTGGGATGTCGACGGTGGGGTTTATTGCCGCCCCATCATCAACCTCATTAAGAGTGACCCACGCATTCGACCTCTTCGTCCTTTTCGAGTCTCATTCGGCCGATCGCTCCCCGCGTTCAACGATTTGGAATTTACAACCCCCCCTCCCCAACCGTATCAACACGCCAACTACTTTATGGTCCGGAATGTTTGACTCCCCAATTAATTGTACCCTGGTTTATTGGGTTCTGTAAGGCCGTGAAGATTGCCCCGCGATTATGACTTAATTAGCACGCGCGTGTGCGGTATGTTACGTATTACTGAATATCTGTTCAATGTCCAAGGGTTCAAAATTCACGCCAACTAACATTCGAACGAAAGTTCAGCCGCGTGTCGACTGCAGCCGCAGAAACGGGTGATTAAAATTTTCGATTCAGAACTGTGGGCAACGGTTTGCGAAACTGACGTAACGCCGAGATTATTAGAATCATACCGCGTATACCGAAGTCTAATATCGGCGAGATTATCTCGAGGTATATTTTCGCGCCGCACCCCCCGGAATCCCCTTTTCAAATATAACCGCGGCGAATGGATGTCTCCGGCTTGGCTCGTGGAGTCGGCGCGTGGTTCCCAACAAAGAACACCTTATACCACCAAGCTAGCGCATAAACTTCGTAGCCGCGGGATGCTCCAAGAAAACCTGAGGACCGGGTGCGTATATACATATATATATCGTTGAATGAAATATCCGGATTCCCCCGATTGAACAAACGAGGAAGCCCTTAAAATGGCGTGTAATCAAAAGCATGCTCTGCCCTCCCTCTCCCGTCGTCACTTTCAGAGAATGCCTTCGGCAATTTTAACCACGTCATCGACTAGAAGTACTCACAACAACATTTATCGAGTTTCCAATTTCCGTCGTTCGTCAATAATTGTTCGAAACTCTGCAACGTCAAAAGCCCGTTGAAGCGTCATCGAACGCCGTTCCCTATGCGATTATAATATTACCCAGCTGTACCAAAATTACAGTTTACAATTAACGAGAGATGGTTACGAAAGTAAAAGAATTTGTCCGAGTGAAAGGCGTCGTAGATATTCAAGCTACGCTTAAACAAGATAAGAAAAAAGCATTTGCAACGATTTTTGGGAACCAAATTACCCGAATGATCGTGTAACTCATGAAAGTGAACTCGTCGAATCGGCGCCAAAATTTATCAGCAATTTGAATGAAATTACTATACATATGCATATGCACAACTGCATAATTGCAATGACAAGCGATATTTAAGTGGAGGTAATTACATCGTATACAAGCGCGATAATCGATTTGATTATGCAAATCGATTGAAATGGTAAACACACACGTTTATAATACCGATCTCATTTCATGCGACAATAAAATTTTACTGCTCGTACTTGCGAGGTAAATTTTCAAGATCGCGTATAATAACCGGCATACAGATAGCTTCTCTGCAATCTTTACACTCGAGGTGCACCTGGACTTTTCTACAATACTCGTGCAGAAACTCTCTGCAATGTACTGATTTGCATCACAGTATATGCATATACATTCCTTTATAATTTCTTCGAAGGATTGCTGTTCCATAGTTAATCATACCCTATGGATCCTGGTTCCTCGAGCAGCTGTCACTGTCAGAATATTCATGGTGTCAATAAGAGTCCACACCGATTAGTGTAAAGTTGAACATCGTCGGTGTAAATCGTTCGATTCTCGACACCAAGTGGTCTTAAAATCAACACCAATATTATCGCTGCTACATTTAACACCGCATTTCCACCTCCGTAACCGGAAACCCGATGTAAATTCTGGGTCGACGATAGGCGGCAATAGCTATTGCCGGGCTAGTCCATCACCCTGCATCGCGATCAAGCGAGAGGGAGAATAGCGCGCGAGCATCGAACCACTTCAATCAGCAGCCACATGGCGTGCTCAAATGAGCTTTACTCCGAATCGGAGACGAAACGCGTAGGAATCCGCATCGTAGGCGGAGATTCTAGCCAACCACACGCGACTGGATCATGGTGAGCCATGTGAAACGGATACCAATCCTGCCGAGATTTTCGACGGTGAGGCGAGCCTCGCGCTTCGGGGCGGTTTAACGGTGCCGTGCCGCTTCGCAAGTTCAAACATTGGATAGTCAGGTGACACAGGGTCCTGTTTGCCGAATTAGATGCAATCAAACGAGGGGAAATCCGCTGAGCAAACGTTGTTCACACTTGTTTGCTTGTCATAAATAGCGTTCCGGTTAATTAATTACACCAGCGTGCAATTATAAACAAAGGAGAATTAAGGACTGCGTCTCGCGATGCTCATTACAGCAATGCCGCGAACCCGCCGCCCTTTTCCCGGATTATAATCACGCTCATTTTTTTCCTTATTCATTTTCCGTTCGTAATTTGTCAACGAAAGGTAAATTACATTGTGGGAATCTGCGGCATGTCGCTCTCCTTCGCCGCCTTCGTTTTATGCTTTACGTTTTGTATGAGATTTTTTTTTTCTTCCTCTCTATTTTTTATACCTTCTCTCTTTATCTTCCTTGGGCACTTTTATCTCTCTTCTTATTTATTTTCATTTTAATTTGGTTTTTTTTTTTATTTTTATTTTTTATTTCTTCTCCCATTTAAGTAACCCTTCGCTAACCGGAATCGTGCGGGAATAATTGCATACTTTGAATTTAAACCGATTAGAAAGACAAAGCCATGTTTGATCAAAGGAAAGAGGCTTCCGCGTTAAGTCTCCGCGAGTAATGCAATTAACTGTACTATTAGTTTCCTGTACACTGTGCAAATATTTGACATGTTTGAACGGACGGTTAAATTGGATACATTGACCCGTGAACTATACGTTCAGGGTTAGTAGGTATTGGTACGTATCAAATTCTATCGCGGGGGTCGTAGAAAACTTTTCGAAGGGACCAATAGAACTTTTTTCCTTTTTTTCTTCTCTTTTTTCATCAAAACTTATTTACTCGTTGATCGATAGTGATCGATACACCCGGATGAGAGTAAGGGTATACAACACCACTGCGTAATACATATACATGTACATGTGTGTGTGTACAATTCTGCCGAACTCTGAGTAAAGTCACGGTGCATGAGAAAATATATTGTCGTTTTTTCAACGACCCGAAACGCGAAGAAGACAATGCCTGTACGAAGGACGAATACTTTATTATATCCGCGTTGTGAAAGAAAGTAATAAACGAAGTGGGAAATGTGATTAAAGGTCAGCTCTTGCATAACAATATGATAAGTAAGTATTACGCATAATTTGACAAGTGACGAAACTGTTGCGGCGTAATGACAATCCCATTATTCAAATGTTATACCTAGGTTTCATTTGGTATTGTGGTTGACGTGTTTCGTCCCCTCTTTACTACAATTCTACTGTGTGCTAACCGCGAAATGTAACAGTCGCGAGGGTGAATTTAGTTGCTTGAACCGATAATGCATCAAAGGACCGTCTCCTCAGATATTGGATCAATGTCGTCCTGCCATTGATACGCTGCTAATCGAAATCAAATTAATCAGGAACTGCCCTTCGCCACGGCTGATTCGATTCTGGTATCAGGCACCCCGCGGCGTGCGTCTAAGCAGCGTCGTCTACTGTTCATGGGAAATTTAATAAACGACTTGATTCCAGGCACTTGTTTTGTAAACTTGGCTTGTGAGCCCTGTTTGATGTGAAATTAGCTTCTCCGATGGTCTTATATACCTTTAAATTATCACGCCAGGCGCGGTCGCGATTATCGAAGACATTGAACTGCACGCTGAAGGAATTCTGAACCTCCATTAATCCGTGAAAATTGACTAAACACCGTAACGTTAACGACACTGTGTACTTGGCAATTACGGCTGAATGACGGAGGGACTATTTTTTACCCTCTTTCCGATCGTTGACTTTCCCCGTTTACATGGTTCAATTTCATTATCAATACGAACCGATGTTCAAGCTGATGTAATTGTCACTGACCGTCGCTTGTTCAACATTGAATTTTAATTTTTTTTTTTTTTTGAATTTTCCAACTCCTCCCTCGCGCCTATCCGGTATACGTTGTAAGAAAATGACATGGTCTTCGAAAATAATGAAACTCGGTGAAAATAAACGTTGTCTTCCGACGTGAATGTAAATATATGAGGTGGTACCTGGTGCCGGATCAATCAGCGCCGAAACCCACGATGCAACGCAGATCGCCAAGAAGGTGTAACCGAGCATCGCGACGTCGAGGACGCGTGGACGTCAACTGGCGCCTGGTACTAAGCATCGCGACGTGCTGTCACGAATTTTGCTTGCCGCCAAGGGCGGGCGCAGGCGCCGCTTGCAAGCTCGTGAAGGAGAGTATCAGGTGTGTGTGCACATGTTGAAGCCGCCGGCACGGAATAACGGCGAGCGACGTAACAGCTTTGCCCGTGCATTAAGCACACTAGATGCTATCTGCTATTGATGAAATTTTATTTCAAGCTCTGTAGATAACTCGCCGAGGGTGGAAGGGTGAAAGGAATCTCCTTCGGTATATCGCGGGAGCTTTTGAGCGCCATTTTTCACCTACGAAATTGCAAAAAACGCAATATTTTCCCGTTGCAATAGCTCCACCGTATTTTTACCCATCCAGCTTTGCAGATGTGTGCACGCGCGCCGCTCGTAGGCGCAATAAAACACGCAGGTATAACAATTAATTAATTAAGAGAATACAGCTTGACAGGGAATGCAGCAGTGGAGAATGCCAGGCGGCGAAGGTATACGTATAAGCAGGTTGAAATACCGGCCTGTCTGGAGAATAAATGATAAATTAACAATTAATTGTGTGTGTACGTTTCTTTTAATCTCTACTTTTTCATCAACCGCTGACGACCTGCAGCTGAAAATGTGAGCGTGTAAAGAAACTCCTCTATGGTCCGGATCAAATTAATACCGTTCTGTATGCTGTAATGGACGATTGTATATAGTTCATTCGTCACGTCCAGCGATCCTACCTTTGCGATGAAATTTCTCCACCTGTTCCCCGTTTTCTCCAACTTTTCTTCACTTTCAATCGCACTTTTACTAGTTGCAAAAATATCACATCGGCGAATGGAAAGTTGTGGTTTATTCTGTAATTAGTTCGATGCCGTGCTTGGATTTCATGTCTGATCGTTGAGAATTCGTACGATCCTTACGTTAATTGTGCCGGACGCGGCATCTTGATATCAGCACGAAAATAATTGACCAACTCCAATTCTTGTCCATACTGCGGTATATACATAAAATATTACTCAAGCTGCTTTGGGTATTGTAATTTGTCAGTGTCACTAGATTTAGCGAAATGTAGGTCTCATACATTCGTGGCTGTAAATCCGAAGGTGAATATATTTTCCGTCGACCGACATGCGAAGAAACGTTGGTACCTGCAATGAGAATTATACGTGTGGAAATTAAATTTGATATCAGAGATTTCGCCAATACTGATAATAATTCGTCACAGAATGTAATTTCTCATTAAATTGTTATAGTCTATGATTTTTGTTCTCCCCTCATTCACGACTATTTCTGGGGTTCGATCAATTACTTCGGCTGTACACCACTCCGCAGCTAATTTCTGCTGATAATTGATGAGTTCCGTCTGAGGGAGGGGATTTTTATTATTTATTTCCCAGTATAAATGACATAAAACTTAATTCTTCATATTCTAATGGATGTTCACATACCATGTATGTCTGATTTATATTCACCTGCATATGTCCATTTTTGTGAAGGATTAAAGCCGAATCTCATACACATTTCAGGTGTCTGACGATCCATTACGCGATACGTAATTGCTGGACGCATGGGATGTGGGAATAGGAAACAAAAGAACTGAAAATCATCAATTATAACAATTTTTTTTTTTATTCGATTCTTAATACAATCGATCATTTTCATCATCGTCGTTCTACATCTCTTGTGACACAACATTTTATAATAATTAGAGCACTGCACTTCTGCTAAAAATATAGACAATCGTGAAGCGCATAGATTGCAATCACCTACATATTTACAACACCCATTTTGAATTATGCATATATACACATTTTCATCGCCCCTTTGCGTTCAACTCGGAAGAAGGGTAGGTACATGCGTACAATTTTTAAATCATAAGTCGGTGGGCGGCGTAAAATTTTACAAAATTCAATTTTCATGACGCGATCACTGCCATTGATATATGAAATTTAATAAATTTGTAATACTAATTAATAATATTCCCTTTATGAAAATCCTCAAACAATCGTCATCGCGCCACGAATAATTCTGTGTTCAATGAATTAATGTGCGTGAAGTTTCTATTCGCGGCACCACAATACTGTCTTATTAAACATCGCGTGATCGCTATGAAATTATCACGGATTGCTAAATTTCAATTATATCTTACAAAACTAAACGGTGCAAAAGAGACGTGTAATATTGCCCGAATTGTCGTCTGCCGTATTAATCGATATTATGTAAGGTTCAACTGCATCGGTTCGGAAAATTGGAAAACGTATGGCGAGTATCGTATCGATTCTTGCGGCTCTTCGCATCGGCCTCACTGCAGCTGTCGATATGCGCATCAACGATGAGCCGAATTCTGAATCTTTGATCGTGCCCGAGTCTAGCGCAGGGTGGATGTCCAACGCCTTTCCCGATGAGAAACGAACGTCTCCAACATCGGCGGAATCGTTACCGCTAAATATCGTCAAAATGCACTGCATTTGAAAACGCGCGGCAAAATCGGATCTAATATTTCCACCAAGGCCACGTTTCCGATTTCCCGTCTTTCATCCGGGAACTTATCGCCTTCGTAAATCTGTATCCGGATAAGTAGTCGTAAATAGTTGTCCGAGGTAGGTGAGGAAGACTATTAGTCAAGGTAAATATGGTTCGCCAAGGTGTCAGCTGCCGCACGAACCCCACTCCGTAATCCGTTACATACACACGCGTGCATTCACCGCGACACCCTATTCAAATGGTATCAGACTACACCTCGAGTAGAGGAGTCGGCTATCATGATTTAGAGTTTAAACTTTTACACTGATTTACGTCTGTTGAATCGAGTAGGCACACGTTACAACGCGGTAGGCGTGTGACCTGCATCGCAATCCTATCGCGGGACCATTATTTACCGATCGAATATTATCGGCGATTTGTTTTACCTTTACATGCACAGGTATGTATATTTATACGCATATGTACCGCAGTATCGATCAGCGGGGAGATTCGGATGAACTCGCTTTTTATCTCGAGCTTTATTTTTCTTACGGTAAGGGACGATGTGCCGGATACAGAGGAACTGGTCTTTGTTACGTATACATGTATGGTAGCCAATCTCGGGGGCATAGAATTTTGTTAAGATCGCATGCTTTTGTCTCGCCTTAATTGCAGTGCATCGTCGACAAAACTCGAGGTTATATTAATGTATACTGAAATCGTACAATTATACATGGGAATTTTACCGTCTGCTAATCGGCGAAATTAATTATGCGAATGATTCTGAAATTTATTCAACGATTATAAATTCTACCGCATATATACATATATACCTCGTGTAATATATAATATAATTATCGTTTGCCTAAAAAAATTATTGATATATGCAATTATACGTAATGCAATTTTATGCGCAGTTATACAATTATCAGGTTTATTGCAGACTGACTTTAATTTCCTCGGTATCATAGGTGTATAAATTTATCCGAGACATTTCAAACGAATTTCATTCGGAAGCACATCCCGAGATGACGCACTTGTTACGATGGTACTTCTGCAGATATAAGCAAGACGGTATAATGCAATTACTTGATGTGGTAAATTTAATGTCGGTTGTAGGAAGTTAATCATCTAAAGCGAAGGGTATCAAGTGTGATTTTGATTTTTTTGCATGAAAAATTTTGTGCTTGAAACTTTAGACTCTGTTCATTATTCTAAATTCATATGTAAATATAATAATTCAATATGTAACCTACATTAACGATTTTTATATGGAATTCAATATGTTGTTAGTTATCCGGATGGTTTTAGGACTGTCAAAATTATCGTATGAAAATATTTCTCCCAGTACATTTCTTATTAGTATGATCTAATTGTTTTTCACGAAACGTTTCTAAGATAAGAATCTAATTTTCTCCAGAACAATATATATATATTATATATATATAATAATAGGTCTAACGTTTTCTGTATATATGTATATGTATATGTATATTTCGTAATAGGAAATAAGTTTTAAACTGCAAGCGTATCAATAATTATATGCACACTTATATTATATTAATGATGTCAAAATCTGCGGAAGTAAAATTGCGGTGCTTCAACTTACCAAGCAGATCACATAACATTATAAAGGCGGCCGGATATTCTGTCATGCATAATATAGGAGCTTGTGGAAAAGAAATACGTGTCTTGATTGAACGACTTGGAAAGTCTGCGTGTCCGCTAAATCTGTTAACACGAGCAAGAGCGTTGATTGAAAATGATAAACTTGAGAAACGGTAGTTGTTTAAAAATGTCAAACATCTCTCGTGTGGATTGAGATGAGATATCTTTTTTTCGATATTTGCGATTTGTCAGGAATCCCCAGCTGTCGAGTTTCGAACACATAACAATCATTTAGGCACGATAATCTTGCACCGTTTACCAAAAGCTACGCTCGAACTATAATGTAATACTTTTAAATCTAATGAAAATAACGGCGGTGGTTGTACGCAACGGAAGCTGAGCGCTATGGCATCACGGAATATCGGCCAACCAAGAAAACGTGGCATTCGTCGCACACGCGCACAGGCTTCGTGGAGTTTGGCAGTGCGATTGTATTGTCACTACAGGAATTGCAGAAGATCGCACCGCAGTTGCGGCAGTGATGCTGAAAAAATGAAAAAATATTTTTTTTCATCGATTTTGTATAATCGGCGATCAAATTCAACGATTATGATTATTCTACTCAAGGAAAGGGGAAATGAGGGGCTCTTTACGAAGTGGAGGGCAGCGAAAGAGGCACTTTGCGCGTTCGATTAATTTCTTAATACTCAATTGGAAGGGGGTTAAAATTGAATAACTCATCTTCAACTCAGCTTGCCGAGAGGCATTGTAATTATTAAATATAAATTACGGCTCTGCGGAAGCTCGATGTTTTCGAGAAAGGGGTGAAAATTATAAGTGTACCTAAGTTTGAACACATCTGATGGAAATCAGAGGCAATATGATAAAACTGGATGGAATATTTTAAGGATTGAGTAAAATCGAAGTTTTCTTCGTTTTTTGCAAGTTGAAACTAACGAGTAAGTTGTTGAGTGCGGGATTAATGGTAATATCAAGACCGTTACAGCGTCGATGTTGAAATATATTGAACTTGAATTTTGCGAAAAATCGCATACATAGCACCACGCAATGTCTGGGTATCTAAATTGAATCGTTTGAATATTGGAATGAACATTCCGAGTCCCGTGTTATTACGCTGGAAGAAGTCGAATAATATAATTCCGATAACCAGTTCCCTCCCGAAAGTTAATTATTGAACCGTCTCATCCACGTGACTTATGGCCGAAATGTGGTAAAGTCGGCCCTGCTCCACCCCGCCAGACTTCAGTGCCAACCCTTATCGGCTAACAGTACCATTTATACCTGGAATAAATCTACAGTACGAAACTTGGAAAGAAGGTATAACTAGTTGGTGATAATCGGTTAGGTATATAACGGCTAACTCTCTTGCAAGTAATCTTATATCTTTTCAACATTTCCTCGGATGTGTATATATATATATACATATTTATACATATATATTAGGGTGGTTCTTATTTCGGTCATGTCAGAATTTCTTCTCGCTCACCCCTCTCTAAAAGTAATAAACATATATCGCAAAAAAATCTGGTTAAATCCTCGAATTTTTATGATAACTCTAACACGCCCTGCCAAGCAGTCGAATTTTGATTTAAAAAAAAGCATGCGTTTGAAATTTCTTTAAGAAAACTGTTAATTACTTTGAAACTGTATATTATAAAAAAAATTCTGGCTATTCTGTGGAAGATTTAATGCTCTACAAAAATGATCTATTGTAAAATTATCGTATATCTAATATTTATCACGTTGTTAGCGACAAAATGAAGACAGCTCTTCGCCGATAACCTGATAAATATTAGAATTTCAACCTTGAAATGAAAATGGTGTACTGTGATTCAAACGTTGCGAGGCCATTTTTGACGTTCACGCTGAAAAATTGAATAAAAATAAATACATTTCCAATACGCGTTCAACAATCGAGACAACATACTAAAGAAATCGCGATATCGATGAGAGTGAATAATATAATTTTCAGTGAAAATAATACAGGTGGAGTTCCAATTTTGTATAAAGTTCGTAATAATCATTTCTTGGTGAAAAGTTTTCTTATCTAGCTAAACGGGCATTGACTCAGCAATAAACTTCTGCACGGCACAAATCACGGGGCAGAAATTGGAGCCGAGGTTAGAATCGGCGTCGTCGCGAGACGGCTTCGCCTCTTATTTTTATTTTCCATTTTTAGTAACGCTTTCTTTTCTTTTTTTTTTTTCTCTTCTTCACTTCTTTCTCCCTCTTCTACCAACTTCCTGATTTCCATTTAGCCGCCGGCCCTCACTTAGCTAGGCAAATTTATCGCCGAGCCAAACCTGCGGTAACGTTACCCGACCACTCACCACCAATCACTCGATTTCGTTCAATAGTAAATTATTCGAGGTAGCAACCGCGACTGTGTGCTGCTGCAGGAATTACCGAGATAACTCCGCCGTTACAAAGATCAGAATTATAGCCTTGGGAGTAGGAATTGCATCCGCGCGAAGAACCGAACACTTTACCGATATGCATGGACATTGGAACGAATCGAAGGGATGCGAAGGAAGTTACCAGTCGGAAATCAATCCGAACTTCCCGACCTTCGCCGTTTTATAAACTGAAGTGAAAATTTTTGTCAAGCAGTCTCTTTCGCGTGGAGGAAACGCGAGCCGCCGAGCAATGGGTGAGCTAATTTACGATACCGGATTGCGGAGCACCCGCTGTGAGTCGGTGCCTCGACGTCTTTATTTTTACACTTTATTTGTTCCCTGCATTCCCTGCCATTCGTGTGTTAAAAGTCTTCTACCCTCTCTTTCTCTCACCCTTGGGTTTTAGGTATTTTTCTCGCATCCCCGGGCGGAATGAAAGCACCGCATCGCCTTTCGCGAGCCGGAACCTTAGGTGGCCTATTCTATATTAAACAGTATGCTAATACACCCACTGTGAGAAAAATGACTAACAAAGATACGCCCCGGTCTTGTTATTATGCGGTAACTTACCTCGTGTAAAATGCGGGAAAATGTATTCTATACGTATTTTACAGGGCGTGCAACAACGTCTCTATTACATTATATGACCGAATATGCATGTCATCATGAATATATATCGACTGATCTGACTACAATAATGTAATAATGCCACCCAGCTGAGCAGATACGCTCCGGCCAGCCTGCCGAAATCTGACAAGTGACTCATCTTGGTCACTCGGCTGATTCCAGATCCATCAAATATGATCGAGACTTTGAGGATTAATTTTTCAGAATTTGCCAACGCAAGAATATGAAAAGTCGATGATAGCGAAACTTTGAAATCCGGACATGAAACTTGATCAATTTTCGGAAATAAATAAAGAAGTCGGTTTAAGTGTTGAACGAAAAAAAAAAATTCAACCACGATTGCGTTGCAATTTAAAAAAAAAAAATTCCATTTTCTTTGTTAAAAAACGTTGGCCTTGGCACATAGATACTTTCTGAAGTATATATATATATAATATATGTATAAGTATATTTTTAATGGTAGCTTCAGCCTTTTTTAATTCTCTTGTTCAGTTGTTATTCGGAGCTTTTCACCACCCGACTGCACGGCTCGAGTAACCCTCAATTACCACGAATGACAGGCAAAGCGCCGTTTATATGAAAAATTTGGTACCTTTCTTCGTGCGATGTTAAAATCTCGATTGCACCTTTTGCACTGTGTGACGAGACGATCGTTTGCCCAGGAAGCAGCGCCGTTTTGTTGCGATTGTTGCACGCTATCGGCAGCCTCCCTCAATTCTACAGCTGCCAATTTGGCAGAGCTCAGCTGTCCTCCGAGTTCTTCGAGCGTTCGTTCCTGCTCCGTACAAATTTCCTTGAGGGCGTAGTGTTCCTCTTGCAACGCCAAGAATTTCTGCAACGTAAGAATCAAGTCGCGTGAGCGAAAGACGTGTGCTTGAAAAAAAAAAAAAAATCACCTATCTCCGAATCAAATTCTGCTATATCGCCTCATTGTTCGCCAAATTTAAAAATGCGAACGGTCGTTTGTTTAAACTTGCTATTTATTTTTTGTACAAAGTTTTTCTCATTGTTCTTAACCCTTGTGAGTCATACCTCGGTAGCATCGCATAACAGTCACACGGAGTGAATCTCGTCTCAAACGTGATATTTTACTTCAAAAATGACTTCTAGGAATCTAAACAAAATATCTAGGTATTGTTTAAGGATTTTAGAAGAAGCTCTCTCAGTTTTCCTAACCAAAATTGACTGTTTAAGTACTGCAAAACATCGGTAAATGGGGTGAAATTCATACACAGCGACCTATTAGGGTTGAAGTAACAAATTAACCCATTATCATGTAAAACATTAACTAGAAAACAGTTATCTACCATTCGTATTGAACCAATGAGCCCACTCAATTTACTTGATATACAGCTGATATATTAAGTCTCGTGATAATCGGATATTGGTGATTTAGAACTCCTTTTCAAACCAGAATGATGCCACAAAATGCAGCAATTAATTCCTGACAAATCGAATAATTCGATTGAAGTTTGGATGATTCGGTTTTACCGAATGATTGAAAAGACAAAATAACCGATTGATTCGATCAGAATATCAAACATGCGTTTATTTTACTATTTTTTGATTCTACCGCACCAAGCCGCTTAATCAATGATGATTAATTAAAGTACTCGTCCTATTGTCGTGCTTCGAACGAATAATAGCGTCGAGTGACTTCTAAGGTCTGTAAATTATCAAGTATAATTTTTGAAAGGAGTTGTATAACTATTAGATTCGATTCGATTTTACATAATTACTACTTGCAAGCCCCTGAAAAGGGTCTTGTTCCGTTGTTGGGAATAAATTTAAACGCATCTTTATTCAAACGTATTTACCTCGGCAACCTCCTTCAACTGATCAAGTTCCTGGTGAAGCTGTGATATTTTTTCCCGGTCCTTGACGGAGGTCTCCTGAAGGGCGGTTCTCCACTCCCGTTCTATCCTGAGCTCTCCCTCGACGCCGCTTGCCCAAGCCTCACGTTGAGCCGCTTCCGCCCCGACGACCCGAGCCCGTTCCTCGGCACCGGAACGGATGCCCTCCAGCACCTTGCATCTGGTCAACGTGAATAACAGGTAATTCTTGAAACATTTTTGTTCAATCGCATGCAGTTTTACGGAGGTTTCGAGGGCGACGATGACACGGCGCGCAACGGGATCGTGACAATTATCGGTGATGTATTCATTCGCTTCGGAAGTTCACTTGCATCTTTATGGATGCGATCGGGTTTCATGCTTTTGGATAGGGCAAGGCCAGTTGGGACAAAAACAGATGACAACACGACTATGATTAATCCACGAACAATCGAATGATATTTCATCAATTTTGGTGCCGGTTACTGTTAAGAAATATTATTTTGCAGTCGGTAATCAGACTCAACTGTGCATTATTGACATGAAAGTCTTGGCAAAGACAAAAACGACACGTACACGGACTCCTGGTAACTACATTTGATAGCGGAATCGAATCTAGCGTCTCATTTTCGGAGATCAGTACGGAAAAACTTGGCGAGTACACTTAATTGATTTGCTAGTAAAGTAACCGGATCTATCGTATGAGATAAAATCGACTGGATGGTAGTGAGTTTGCAGTAGGTATATACAACGCGTTCGTATAACAATTAAGGTATTTTCGTTAAATAACCTGCCAGGCAATAGTGATTAATTAGTAATAGCCAAAGTTAATTGCGTTCACAAACTGCTTGATGAACAATTAATTATCTGCACTTAAAAGCAATTGCGATCAGTCAGCCGGGCAAATACGACTTTGTCTTATACCTTAAACTTCGATGAAAATCCCATCTCTTATGGGATTGGAATAACATTCTACTAATCCATCGCAGAATTTGAAAGATGGACGGGTCAGTTGAGTACAAGCATGGGATGAAAGAAAAGTTTCACGTCGATATGTGAAATTCAATTTATTTCCAAGAACCCATAATCTTTCAGACGCTCTACGAAATGTTCTACAATCGTTGTGGTTGACATCAGTTTTCATCTCACGCCCGCTAGTAAACCATTTTACGAATCAAGACCTGTGATAAAGCCAGATTTTCTATACCAAAAGTTAATTGACTCATCCAATCGATTACTCGGAGTAGATTCATACGAAATTATGTCTAATCTATGAGATCTGAACGTGTATTGCATAGACAATCAACACATATTTCATGCCGAACTAGGCGATTGTTGTTTACTAGTATTCTGATTCGTACCAGCAGATAGTATCCACTATAATCAGATGCTGGGCACTTTGGCGGCGACAAAAACAGCTTTGGAAAAGTTCTACGAGAATGAATTAATTTAGAGTACGCCTGAAATTCAACTACGGATTTCTCAATATCTACAATAATTGACTCATTGGTAATGCTGATTATCGACATGCGATATTATAGACGACTGGAGGTGACTGAAGAATGATCACACGGGTTACCTGAATTTAATATATATATTTAACCTTCGGTTAATGCAAGTACAATTTTGTTATTTGATTAGCTAGACACGAGAGTTCGAACTCAGATCTGAAAGAATCATTAATCAACAGTAACGGTTGTAATTTCTCAATCACTAGAAGTGTGACTATACAGAGTTACTTTTGGTTATTACGTGACTTTGTTTCTATTTCTGAGTGTTTCATTAATTAATTCACTCTGAGAAAATAACTACCATTCAGACGCTACGCGAGTATTGATTTCCCGTAATTTTTTTATATTCACTGAACTAATCAGCATAATTATACAGCTTGCGTAATAAATGTACTTTAGGAAAGCTGCACCTAATAGACAAACTCTCAACTTACCTTATCCGCTGGGAATAAAATTATCTGACAACTCTAACATGGACGTGATTGCAATGAAAAGCAAAGTAAGGCCGTTATCTGCCGACGTAGATTTTTTTTCAATTTACATAATTTACCTGTATCTGAAAAATTATGCTTTGGAGGGGTGGAGGGTATAAGATGAAGTTTTATTTGTCATATTCTAATCGGATGCAAGTATAAGGCGTACAACAGACAGACGAGACGATGTAATTCTGACCACTAGCCTTAGGGTAATCAAATACGGTATGGTTTATACATTAATGTTTTATTTTTTTAGTCTTATACAAGCACACGTGGTGTCATTATGAGTTATATTGCTGATCGCTTGATATATATGTATATATGTATATTCGTGTGTGGCACCTTAGCGAACATAGCGAATATACGTAAATTTGTTATTAGAAAATTGCGTTACTGCATTTTTACACCGTTATTCGTTTGCATTGTTATTGGCCGTGAAACATCAAGCGGCAGGATCCACAAATGATCTAATTAATTTCTATCCAAGAAAATCATCCGCAAAGGTAAACATGAAAATAACGATACATCTTGCATGTAACCCACACAGCTACGTTTATACGCAGTCCACCTAATTACATTTAAATAAAATAATAACTCACTTCGTTTTTTTTTTATCACAATTTTAATACTGGAACATAAATATATTTAATATTCATACCATAATATATATTAGCTGATAGCGCGATTTAACGGTAAACGATGTACGCAATGCCCGTTCGGTGAAAAGCAAGTGAACAACTCATACCAACGGATCATCGTATCGTGAATCGAATATCGATTGAAACTTTTCTCTTCGTCATCATCACCGCTTTCTTGCGATCATTCTCAAATACCCATTCAACAATTATTGATAATGTTCGTCGATCATCGAGTGCGGTGCGGATGAAATACTTATTCGAAGGTTACAGGCTCGTTATGACATGTACACCGACACCAATGGTTAATTGCAAGGTAACAGGGAAGTCAAAGCCCCATTCACATATTCACCATAAACACATATGACATTAAAAAAAAAAAAAGAAAGAAGAAACCCTGTAAGCGAAAATCGTACATGTCATCGTCCTTCTGTTTCTTGAATTACCGCTAACTTGTAATCATAATGATCATGAAAGTTATATCAAAGTTATCTCGGTTTGGCCTCAATAATGATTGCCATTAATAAATAAAAACCAAGAGCGTATTAAATCAGAAAGTCTATGGAGTGGGCACGAATTGTTCGCGCGAGTTTAGACTAGAATAAATTCAGGCACGTATTTCAAATTGCAACGTGCATGAGAGTCGCCCAGAATCAAAGCTCGAATTCGACTAGAGACTTTTAATATATAATTTTATAATACAACAAAAATATTCCCAGCATATTCATCTTCGAAATATCAACGTTACATGCACTTTCACTCTCATCCTAACATATCCTAAATATCGTTAACTTCCGTACAATATGACACCATCACTGATAATTGGCGATACCGTGGCCCTTGAAAAACATGGTATGGAATGGCTATAATTGTTCACCCCCAGGGTCAAAGAAACACCACAAAAAAGAATTATCGGAAACAAAGAAGAGCATGGGGTACATTTGAGTTTCAGTGATATTAGTAAAAAATATGTAAACATACTTCTCATCCATTTTCTGAATGGTGTCAGTCATGGAATGTGTCTTTGCTTCCAGCTTACTGATCAGTTCTGTCTTATGCTTAAGCGAGCCCTCACACTCCTGAAATAAATCTCTCTTAATTATATCGTTGAAACAATGTTTCGTAGTATCGATGGTAACGTCTCGCTGTAACCGTGCTGGAAATATTTTAAAAATATTAATTACAATTTCCATGCTTTCGGCGCACGTTAAATCTCTAGATTCAAAGCTAATTATTCAGAGTATAGATGCTGTGCCTAATATCATGTGCGTCCAAAATATGAACCGAGTACGGATACAGCTGAAAAACAATCGGAACATAAAATCACATTTCTGTAATACAATTACGAACTAATATTTTTCTCAATGTAAATAAATTAGATACATAGCAAAGGAATGATGTTTCGCGGTTTCATACTGCGAATATCTCAAATCCTGCCAAGTCAGTACGCAAATAACGGACCAGCCAAATTTTCTCACAATCGGATGTAATTAAATTAGAAAATAATTCATCAATCGGATAAAGGACAACTGATTTTCAGCAAATCAATCTAATAACTTGCTATGGGCACCAATCCAACCAAGAATTCGTTCTTATCAGCTTGAACTATCACGTATCATGATAGGCTTAGTGGACCTGGGGTTAGCCGGAAAAACTTGTACCATGGAAAACATAAGTATAAAAATGGTTCGCGGCGAAGCATAGAATCCCCAACAATCAATAATAATATCTCTAGAACAAAGCACCTGCTACACAGCTATATACCGTTGCAAAGATAAAACTGAACTCATAGTTTGGAAATAAAAAAAAAACATATTGACAAATTCTCACTACCAGCGAACCAATTAGCCGTTTGAAATTTGTTAAGGATTACTAAAAGCGAATATCCGTTGATTTTTGTTATACGCTTCGCTCTCGAGCCTCACGTTTTTAAACTTTGAGTGGATACCGCGTCAAATCAATGTGAAACACTCGTGAAGAGCTGGTTGCATAAGGAAAACGAAAACGAAGAGTAAAAAACAAGAAGCGGTAAGCTCAATCCTAAGACGCCTCAATCTTTCGCTTCCTCGATGGAAGCTTCTCTCGGTACTTTTTCCGAATTGGCTGTCCGATCAGGGTCCGACTGCTGGAACCGAGCGAGTTCGCCAACGGACACCCTAGGCGAGGTGGGACTATTTTTTACAAAAGACTTGGATCCGGTTACTGGAGTTGTTGGACTCCGACCGCATTCCGCATCTTTCATTAGATGGTTGTATTTCTCGAGGTTGTTCAGTAACTTTCCGATCTGATTCGTCTTGGCATGAAGCCGGCTCACCATCTCACCTTTCTGCGTCAGCTCGTGCTCGCACTCCTACAAGTCAAACATCGAGACAGACAAGTAATGAATTTTCAAAAGACGACAAGAACAAAATGACGCTTCTCGTGTCGCCGGATAACATTTTCCTAAGCTATTTTCTATCTTCACGTTCCCAACTTGCAATAGGTATCCTCATCTAGTTCAAACACAATGCTTGATACGTCAATCAAAGGGCTGGTGATACGCAAAGAGCATGGGCACGCTTTTTGAGCATTCCTGCATCCTAATAGAAGTTTTTTTCTATCGCATTATCATGATCTTGGACTAAAAGTTAAATTCTGTGCAATATGCCAGATCTCATGTCCAAAGGTGATCAAAGTAAAGGCAGTTGTCGTAACGTATAGGTACTTTCAACGCACAGCCCTTCAACAGACGACGCAGTAAGCTTTTACATGCGATGAATTGTTAAAATTAAAGAACATAAAATTGTGACTAGAAACCAAATTTCACTTGGGTTCACGAGTTATCGAGGTTTACAGATCGGATAAGACCGAATTGAGGATACAGCCACTGTGAAATACGGATCATGCATCGTTACAGAAATTATTACCTGTGGAATATGAAATATAATAATTATTTAAAATTGAAGACAAATGGTTACGTCACCTGCAGCTTTTTGTACATCTCCAAATTGATCGATTTGATGTCATCCAGCTGCCTTCTCAGAGATATTATAGTGTCTTGTTTCTCGTGGATATCTTTTTCCAACAATTTCATGGCAACCTCCATTTCCGACTTCATGCTGACCTGCTCCATAAAATGTTTTCAGGCTTCTTTCGTGAATTTGCATATTTCGAACAGAGAACATCAAATATCGGGTGGAATCAAAATTGGATTAAACCAACGTTACGAACCTGTAATTCCAGCTCCCTTTCAGCCTCAAGTCTTTGCTTTTTTTCCACTTCTAGCCTACTTCTCAACTCCTCTATCTCTGACGTAGTCTCTGTGATTTTGACGGGTGCTTTTCCGTTCTGAAATAAAGCGGAGCCTGTTAATTTGGACACATCTTAAAATCATTTTTGTGTCAGTGAGGACTCGTACCTCGTTTGGATCCTTGACTTCGATGCCCAGTTCTTTTTTCAGTTGCCTGTTCTCGTCATGTAGTGAGAGAATATTGTTTTTCGCAATTGCCAGATCTTCCTTCATGAGGGCATTCGTCGTGGTAAGAGATTCGACCTTTGTTTGTAGATTCGTTACAGTCGCACTGAAATACGATTACGATCGGGATGATTGAAGTTCACCACTCGAGATCATGCGAAATCTATCGAATTTCCATACGACTGATTCTAGGTACAAACAGTTTTGGCCCTACTTTAGATGCCTGTTGAGCTCCTCGATGTAATTCTTTTGGTCTAGAACAGTGGTCATATTGTCGTTCTCCAGTTCGTCGTCCGGTGATTCGCCTGGAATGTGATTGCTGCTTCTGAGGTAAAGGGAGAAGTCGATTACACCCTGCTGGCAGTCCAGGTCTTCTTCCTGTTTCGCGCAATCGATACCCATCAAGATAATTAGCATCGGATTAACTCTATCACTCGCTGCCAGGTTTCGCTACACTAACCTTGACACAGAAGTTGCAGTCTATAACATTGAGGCCAACCAGCAAACCCATTACAACAATGGCTTCGTCGCTCATCATTAGTGCGTCCGGTTCAAAGTATTCAGATAGAATGTCGTCCTTGTGATCGATTAGCACTTTTAGGTAATCCGCAAGTTTCTTTTGCATCAGCGCCATCCTCAGCCAAGCTCGTGCTCGGCCCATCGCTGTCCTGAAAATATCAGGACTTTGAGGATAAAATCTTCATTACACCAGTGGAGTTGAGTTCCGGCTTGAATTCGCGAAATAATATCCACAAGTTATTCCAGACTGTGTTTCACGGATTTGCGAATGAGGTGATTGATACCTGACGGTCGGTAGGTCGCGGATACTTGAGGTGATATCTTGTGCTTCGGGACAGTATTTTTCCACAAGTTGTAGAATGTCCCAGAGTTCTTTTTTCGGGCCAAGGAGTCCCTGGAAAGTCAATTCGTTATTTGCTGATGTTGATTATGTTTTGACAAGACTGCGTTGAGCTTGCAGCCATACCTTCTTAGGCCGTAATCCGTGTCTAAGGACGTGTTCGAGGACGATGAAAAAATGCTGCAAAGGCATATGATCCGAGTCCAGCATACGTCCATATTTCAGAGACGTCTCGATCAATTCCTTAACGATCAGCTTCGAAATATTGACTAGGTTGCTTCGTTCGATAATCACTGGATCTCGTGCTGTAAAAATAACAAATTGCCCAATCCGGAGTGTCAGGATCACAGCTAAGGTGGTCTTATTTATCTTCTCCGTCGTTCAAATTTTGTCGAATATTCGAGAAACCGTGATACTCTCTAAGTCATGTAGAACTGTCTTGGAACTGCAGACCACGTATTCAAATATAGACCGTGTACTTAGAGTAAAAAATTTGATGGATTTTCCCGCAATTCATATAATCGATTCGAGAAGCAAAGCCACCGCTTACATTTTGCCATCGCATGCGGCACGAAAATAATTTAGCAAAAATTGAGATACTGCGAAGCAAGCCAATACAGATGTGATTGTACAACGCGCAATACAACTGCAGCGTCAAATTGTGTAAACAACTGCACAAATGAAGAATGCAGAAAATAAAGTTTCAAATCCAATTGATCATGTATTGGCATGACGCGGGACGAAGCACAACGTGTGTTACGATCAGTTAAATGGCATGCAACAAAACTAATTCGAACAAGGCAGAGTGAGATGTGTCAAAGATGAAGCTAGTCAACCTTTACCGAGTACCCAAACCAAGTATGAAGTGAAAAAAAACGAGTTCCACCCGAAGTTGTGTCTCTTACCCTTACATGAAAGCATGATGACGATTAATACGGGAAGATAACGAGAGTAAATACAGTGAATCCAGAGTGAAAGTTTGAAAAGACGAAGAAACAAAAGATTAGCGACAAGTTAAACATTATACGCTTTTACTGATTCGATGAGTACAGCGTCTACGGAAGAATTTAAAGGTGATTCATTGAGCCCAATTGGCATTGTCTACCCCATGAACGGGTTTCAGACTTTTTCCATCAAAATACAGCGTATATCAAGGATAAATCAGCTAGGAAAAGAGAAAAAACCGGTTAAGAAATCTCCAACGATACCGTGTGCGCCAGTCATAGTGAACACGGCTAAAATAACATCCCTGCTATAATAATACGTAGAAAATCCGAATAACACAATCTATCAACAGTAAGAGAAAAGTTTTTATAGTTATAACGTCCTGAATGATCAAACTCTGATTTTTTTATCCAACTCTATTTTTTGGGTTCATTTGGTTCATAATAAAAATATCTAAAAATCGCCTGAACCAAATTTCACAAATAATTACTTCCAAACGTGGAAAAGAAATATATCTCTTCAATGATGCTATAAAAACAGACGTTCATCGTCAAAATCAAAATCAAAATCATTAGATTCGAATCAATAACACCAAAATTGAATAATTTTTACCATTTTCTTTACGGAACTTTTTCTCAAACTATTGATACCGCAGCTTGTGTTATTCGAAATTGCTTAAATTTATTATTATCACACAGTATGGTTGTTCCGCATCGTGCGTATTCACTATATCATTGTCACAAACAGTGTTTACGGAGATTTTTCAACGTTTCTCTCGTTTTCCAGCCTCCGATTCGAATTTGATTGCGGGAGCTTCATCCTTAGATTGCTCCGCGATTATTCGAGTGCAAATAATAATACAGACACAAGAAGCTGGAGAAGAGTGGCAATGGTGGCGAGCTGGACATAAGTGCGTCGCAAAGCGAAGGAGTTTCGTGTCGTTGGTGACGGTGTCGTTCGTGATGGTGGTTTGTACCGCTAAGCGGCAACGGAGGTGACGGTGAACGCTGCATGGAGTCCTGCATCGAGAATTCGACGTCCTGAAGCTCCTTCAGGCAGAGCCATTCTCCGTCGACGGATACCCGGAAGTTGCACAGGTAGATGGTGTCCTGGGCCCCGGCCATGTCTTGTTCGATCATTACCCCGCCGTCGCCGCCGCCGCCGCCGCCCCCGTGATGATGTTCGCTGAAAGGCCGCAGCTTCACGCCGGTCTGAGATTCTTGTCGCATAGGAATTCGTCCAAGGCGCCCTCTGGTTCTCGATATCGACCGGGTTCTATGGCGTCACCGCTGACCGCTTTTGCAACTTTTCGCAAAATCCGTACGCTTCAAACTGACTGGTTAGGCGACTTTGGTAGGAAGTCCTCCAGCAAGCAGTCGCTTCCTTTCCCGGATATCCTCGTATTTGGTTCGGGCCTCGGGCCCACTTCCTTCGGACTGATATTTGTGATTTATTCGGTTCAAGTCCGCAACGGTTGACGGAAAAAGAACTGAACAACAACAAATAAACTACACACTCTCCGAAGTCACTGGTACCACGTGTTATTCGTACTCTGCAGTTTGCTTGTAGTTTCATTTAACGTTTTCCCTTCGGCGACTCCGACGGGTCCCATAATTATGTTTTGCATCAATTGCACTGCAACGCGGATTAGCGATGTGTTCAAAAAGTAGTATCTAAGGACGAACTGTTTTCTTTTGCGCAACCTTTCACGGCCCGGTACGAAGTCTTGGCCTTAATACAATTGTTATCATCGCAAAGAGCGAAAGGTCTTGCACTGAAATCTTTCGAATGCACTCTGACAGCGCAATTCCCGGCGAAAATGTCCAGAGGCAAAGGGGCTGCCGATTATTGATTTTTGCACCGACTTTGCCTCCACCTACGTTAATCAATAACACCGCCAACACTGGCATCGCAAGGTGCTGCTTTCGTTAGACACAATTCAGAAGCAGAAAGACCGCTTGATTACCAGTCGGCAAGGTAGAACGAGTGAGGCTGGGCAACATCCGGTATCGTGAAAATTGGCATTGGAAAGTCCAAGAACTTTTGGACGTCATTGTAACCGATTACATATAGGGGTACATTCTGTTGGATATAACAGGTACGCAGATGCAGTACCATTGTACTGTTTGTCGTTACAGTTTGTGCATGGAATTACTAATACTCTGAAGTGAGAAAAAGTTGGACAATCAGTTTTCCAGCGATTCATTACACATATGTATTCCTGTAATAGGTCCAGGGACCGGAAAAAGTTCTCGGAGGATTCGAGGACTTGAGATTCTAACTTGCTCTGCTCGCCATTTTTCAAATATATGTATAATAAACCTCGGATTCACTTTGTGGAAAGTCTTCGATCTATCGAGCACTTTTCAGACCACTGTGGCTTAAAGAGAAAGTAGTGTAGTTTCCCAAGAATTTTTCCATCAATTTAACTGTTCACAACTCAAGTCCGTTATTCTTTCAGTTTTACTTCCGTTATCAATCTCCGTGGCAGAATTGTTATTAGATACAAGAAATGCATAAGAGGGTTAGTATCGGCAAAGAAAACTTAAGAAAGTATCAAGAAAGCAATAAAAAAGCGAAAGAGAGACATTCAACATAGAGAGTACAGATTACTTTTATTCCTTCCGTTAATGGTGAATAAGGTTTTCTTTCAGTCTGGTTTTACACTGACCAGTTTCTAGCATTCATACTTTCCGAAATTGATCCCACAAAACGTAAGAGGAGTCCTTCGGTTGCTCCACGCGCAGAGAAAGTATTTTGCAAATTCACCGAATATATTTACAATTAGTCATAAGAATTATTTGCCTCAAATATTTTTCATTCGAGACAGATAAATGGCGTTTCGTTAAATAACGCAATTCGCTTACCAAATTATAAAATTTCTTCGACTCTAAAATACACTTGTTTCACCATATTTGACCCAGTCAAATAAATTTCTTCGTTCTTTGTATGCAACACCTTCTTTGTATTTTTTAGATTTCCAATCCTGCAGCTTGCGTTAGTACCAGCATGAAATTTACGATCATATTAGCGTCAAAGCAACAGTAAGCAATAATAATACGTAGAGACTCACAGAAACAATAGGTATGTTACGTATTGTGTGTAGTCATGTTAACGTTTCTTGGTGTGAAAATGCGTTATGTTATGTCTGTGTTATATCGTTTAGTACTTCTTTTATATCACTACTGCATGCCACAATTCCAATTCGAAAATGAATTTTCATTTATTCCATACTAAACAAACCGCGAATGTGACAAATCACTGAAATTCCGTTCGTCCATTTCTCTTTCTTCTTATTCGCTATGCGAACAATTTTCGGCATGAATACAATTTTTTTCCTCATCTTTCAAAGGTCAAGTATAACGCTCCATAAAAATAAATAATGCGACCTAATATTGAACTTGGGTAAGACATATTTGTACACCATATCGAAATTTCGTTATTTACCTTTTGCCTCATAGTTGGACTGCGATCGTCCAAAATCGTACGAGATATTCAATTTTGTTACGAAATCTGTGAACCACGAATAAATTAAATTCATATAATATTCGATATTGGTTTCTTGAGAGAAAAGATAACGATTCAAACCTTCTTAAATAATTTATTAACAGATTACAGCCAGTAGTTAACGTTTATAAATCAACCAGAATGATCAATAATTGTATCAACTGCCACGTGACAAATCATTCAAATTTTCGATACGACACTACAAAAACGAACAAGATATAACAGCATACAAGAATTCTACGGAAAGTAAGTACCAAAGGTTTTTCAATCGTACAACATGTACTGAAAATAAATACCGTGTATCCATTACTACAAGGTGCAGTTTTCTTGCAATGCAATTCCATAGGCACAGACGCGAATAGAACGCACCGCACGCGTTGGTCCCGAAAACGCGCGAAAAACACTCCGATCCTCCATTGTCAGTGGATTCAAAAAGTAATGCGGTATTCCGACGAGCCGTGCAGAGTCGCCACCTGGCGTCGCGACGCTCACTGTCGTCTCGAGTCCGAAACTCGACGGAGACAATAATATGCCACGCGCTTCGGACGAGCAGTGGCGTCGGCGCGGCGGCTTTGGCGTCGATTTAATTGGCCAGAAAATCGCCATCGTCGAGTGCCAATAAGAGCGGAAATTGTTGTTTTTTGTTTTTATTTTTTCTTTTTGTTTTTACTTCCGTTTCTCCATATTTGTTGTTAAAAATGGAATTCTTGTAAACAGAATGACATGCAGCCTACTTACGCCTCGGTGTCCACCACGCGTCCAACTTCCGAGGCCTCGAGACGACGAGGTCCGGCCACCTGTCTTCCCGAATCGAATAACTGGACGGTGATCGCGAAACACTTTTGTCATTATCGTCAGATATAATGCTACTCGTCAACGATTTTTCGGACGGTGAAATTGGCAAATCTTCACTGGTTTCCGCAGCCATGTTTACATTCGGTGTCACGCACCGAAGGCAGTCACACAGTTATCGATAGACGCTCGGCGATTTCTGACTAGCGAGTCTTCGACCTCGGGACAGTCTCGATATCGAACTTGACGGCGTATTTCAAATCGCACCGCGGGAAACTGCTACGCAATTGGCGGTGGATTCGAATTCTAAAAATTTCTCTTCTGCATTTATTTGGCTTCCTTATACTGCCTTTTTTAATCACAGGCGATTCATTTTGCCTGGAAACGAGCCGTTTCAAAGGCACTTAATTTATGTCGAAGGTACGTGCGATGTATTTCATTTAAGGAATTTTCGCCTTTTCTTAATGCGAGTAGGCTATGACTAGTAAATTCCGCCATTAGATGAAAACTATGTAGAGTCTCAGCGATTTAAAAACAATTTTTATGGATTTACGAGTATCTTTCAATTAATAAATGGGCTCCGCCACATTTTCAACAGAATGAAGTTTGGCACAATGGCGCGAGTCAACATTCACATCAATGCAAATACTTATAAGAATGACACAATGCCAGGTTGAATAAAAGTAAAGAATCATGTTTAATTTAACTCCTTGTTTGTACGTATGTCAGATCTCTACTTGCTACAGAGATTAAACAGTATAATTAGCGACCGAAAACTAGTGGAAAATATTGTGATAAGTTGTGCGTTGAGTCGCGAAACTTTTTATCTTTCCAGAGCGGTGTTCACAGAATCGTGAATGCAAAATATCTCTTGGCTATTCTGTATGCTCCGTTTGCGGATTCTGATTTTCATTTTCCTTCTATTACGTCAAATATCGTGATTCAGTTCAAGCCGGTTGACTGTCAACAGGAAGAAAGGCCTCGTCATCCGAAGCTCAGGCTATCTCCCCGCAATTTTTTCCGCCTCCTTATTTACTTTCCTTCTTTCTATTTCGTCATCTCTCTCTCTCTCTCTCTCCCTCCCACGAACCCCGCGTGGGAGACCGAACTCTTCGTATTATTCGGACAGTTTAAATAACTAGATAAATCAAGTGCTCCGACTACTCGAATAGTTCGGATAGTACGGATACCCGGCTGCTCGAGTACTTGAACTATCCAGATAGTCCCGATATCCAAATTTGAAGCGTTGGATTCGGCGGATCTGGGTTGTTCGAATAACCCGGATATTCGAAAAAGTAGCAGCTCTACTTCATATCCAACAAGCCTACGTTACTTTGTCCTCAACAGCCCTCAACCGCAGAGAATACGGTAAAAATGTTATGGCCGCACCCAATATTATGAGCCAAGTATTCTCGAGAATAGCTAAGCACGTTACGGTTTCAGTACCTTATTCCCAAAAATGCGTGAGTGCTCATAAAGTGACCGACATAAGGTAGGGTCGGATTGCAGAACTAGAGTAACTGGACATATACATTTGCGTATTTCTACCTAGAGTAAAGCCGCAGCCGCCTAGCCGGACTTTTGCATGGGAATTTTTTCTGGTACGCATCAGAATTGTGTGATTTGTGTTAGAAGCATGGTCAGATTGAACGTAAGTTGACCAAACAGTAAGTTTAAAACTGAATTTATTTCGACAGAAGTTCGCAATTATGAACAGATGCCCTGCATATTTTTTTACGAATCATGACATTCTCCTTACTATGTTTTGCGGAGTAAATCGCACGGACGTAATTGTTATATATTCTAGACTGCTTCGGGATAGCCTCGATTTTCTAACGACTCGATACAAGTGCTGAGTTTCGGATCGGATTTATGTCGCCTTGGGCCTGTCACGAGGGGTAGAAACTCGGAAGGGGCTTCCAAATGCACCTCCCCATCAACACAACCCTGGTCTTTATGCGAGGGGGTGAATCAGGAACGACTGGCGGTGACTTTTTACGCTGAAATGCTTCCACCAACGCTCGAGTGGCTTGAAAAAATCCGGAAAATGACTGATCACCTGTGCTGCGTGAAACACGGAATTCCTCTCGTGGTCTTGGCGATATTATCATACTGATGGAAAAAATTTCACGAGTAAATAAACTTCTCATATATTCTACACTTGAACAGTACCGGCAGAGTGTATACTGATTCTAAAAAACTAGAAAGTTAGAGAAGAGACAGGGAATTTTCTATTGTCTGGAAAACGTCCGGAAAAAGTCAAGAAGATTGGGTTTCAGAATTCGGTATTCGCCTTGCCTACTTCATCCTCGCATTATTTTGACACACGATTCTATTGAGCCATTTCTTCAAAGGCACGATGAATGATGTAAAACAGCTTAAAATTGGATTTAAAAGCCTTCAAGGGTCACCTAATGCACATTCGGCGTAGGAAAAAAGCTTAGTACGCTTGAGTGCGCAATGTGCACATTCACATGTTTCTCAAAGTGACTCAATATTTCGAGATTAAAGGAATACGCCCTTGCTGTTGACAGGAAAATCAAATTTTTTTGCGGAGACCCCAGCGTAATTTTTATACCTACTAAGGTAATATTGTATATTCAAACCATAAAAAAGTGATGTATGTAATAAATGCCGTATAAATTTTCAATCATGCTACCGAAAACTACTTTCTGATTATTAGCATAGTCATGTTTCGTGTCGAAATGATTCATTTCTTTTTCGATACTTCCTCGTGTTATTAACAATTTCTGTAAAAAAAATATCATCAACGCAACGATACATTTTGCCACGAGTAACAGTAAAATAACGATTGCTCAATATTCACGCATTGTCAGTGAACATACCATCGAAGCAGACAACCAATTACATTTACAGGTAATGTTCAGGTTGAAAATTCATATCGTGAAAAGCTACAACTATCGGTATCATACACAATTCCGTCTTAAGAACGCAATTTTTCAAGAACTGGATTCAATTCAATATATCGAAGTATTCTTCTAAGGGTACGCGACGCGATATGACGGCGGGGAGGCGATAGCTTGCAGATATCTTTGAACGGTGCCAATACCGCGTTCATACACAGTAGTGGTTTCCAATATTCACATATGTGGCACAAACACCAGACGCCTCGTGAAAATTTCGCGGCTTCGAATTGACGTGTCCCACCACCGTTCGCCCCTACACCTTCCCCTGCAAGGACACGCGAGTGATTCCATGACGGTTCGGTGACTGTGTCAACGCGCAGACTCCCGGATCCCGGGGGCGAGGGAGACAGCGGGATCTAGAGTGGATGTTCGCTCCCCCTCCGGAGGCAAGGATCACCCTTGGCGAGAGCAAACTTCCGCGTGACGCCGAGCCGCGTGAACCTCCCTCCTCTCGGCGGTCCGAATCGACGGCTCTGAACCGATACCGGTACCAGTTGCCAGTCCATTGACCAAGACTACTCGCAAAGTCTCGATCACTTTTCTCGCGATGTTACGCGTTCTGGCGGCGTCCGCATCCTTCACGTCGGCCCGATGAGAGCCTCCTTCTCTTCCGGGTGATCGCCAGTCGATCGTTCCACGTTGATCGTGACGTTCTTCCGAAGGATCGTGTAACCTCTTCCTGCTCGGACAGCGAAGCCTCGCAGGCGATCAGACATGTACGGAATGCTTTTGGAGAGCGTTCAACACTTCGTTCAGGTTCGTATCGCAACTGATACACCGACACTTGTACACCGGAGCACAGCCTCCCACACGGATCGTATTATTATCGTTTGGTCTCTCGAAGACTGAGTGCGTGTTTCTCTTCGTCAGTCGGTCCTCGGACGCACTCGCGTGCCGAGTTAACCACTCATGATTTATCGTCGCGATGTTTAAGTCGTCGCTTCGTACCGAGGATGAACGAGCTCGCGGCAATTAGTTTACTCTCCCGTACGCTCGATTACGAACATCTTGGCGCGTGGTGCTTCACCAGACTCGAGCCTGCCTCGTGTTGTACGAGAATAGAACAATGACGATTAATCTATGATCGTATTGACAATGCTGAACTTTTTTAGATTATGAGAGACGGTGATCTCGCCGATTGACCTTGCACGATTACTTGAAAAATGATCCAAATTAGCTCTGAACTCTCAACAAGCATTCGTTCAAAGCAACGCTAGAGATAAAGATTTTTCCATGCAGACGTCCAACAGTCTCGGTCCAATTGGGATTTAAAAAACACAGTCGACCAGACTTAGAGTGCTTGTGAGGTACAAATTAACGCCTAAAACCATTTCTTCCGCGATAAGATTGGTGACTCGCGCTGCAGCAATGTTGGCTTAAATACCTAAGAATTTAACGTACCATTTGCTAGCTTAATAGTATTCTTCCCTCTTTCAATCCTGACGTATCGAACTTTGATTATTCAGGCGAGGAAGTTGAGTAGCAACAATTGCATCTGCGTGCTATCGTACCTGCCGAACTAACTCGCACAAGCACGAGTATATCGATACCATTGTTTAAGAATCTAGAGTTTTGAAAACTGTGTATCGACACAAAGTGAGTGACACTAAATATCTGATGATGATACGTTTCGTTGAATTTGTTTCGACCCGATACACATCTCCCGGAATACCTGAGCCACGTGTTTCTGTCCATCGTATTAGAAGCGCGCTGAGTCACTGAATATCAAAATATTAGATACCAAATAATACATTTCTCATCAAACGACATCAAAGTTCTGCAATTTTTTGTTTTTTTTTTTGCAATCAAATGTGCGGACGCAGAATTTCACGAGTAACCTGTTACCGCGACACCTTCACGTTGAATCTAGTTGTACGTATTAAAATTGTATCAAGTCTCGACTGTTCATTTCAACTCACCAGCGAACGCGAATGTTATTTATATAACATATTGCGCTATCCGTGGTTAAAAGACGTCCCACTAGTCACATCACCTTGGTGAATAGATAAATTCCAAGTTTGTACTAGTTTGAGTTTAAGTCGATATGCTAATACACGTACAATCGCAGTTTGAGTTTCTTATGCAAATTGCGAAATTGAAAAAGAAGCGCCATTTCTCGTTCTATTGACTTTCCGAATTGTTTCACTGAGGACTGATATTCTGAATTACTGCTTCTCCAACTACAGTCGTATTTCCATTTAGCAAGGGTTGCGACGTCTCGTTTGTTTCGAGGGAGAGTGAAAAACGAAATCATACAGGCGAGGGAAAAGACTCAGTGAGGGGCGTTGCATCGGGTGTTCGTGAAATAAATCACATTATAAGCAGAAGTAAAAATCGTGACAATGGCCAACGCAGGTGATCCAACGATATATTTCAACGTCAAATAAAATTCATTGAGTAATTTATACCACATGACGTTGTAGCCGGTATACTATTCGTTAGATTGAATCGTTAATTTGCGAATTTACGATTTTCCTCCTACGCACCTGTTACGGCTTATGTCGCCTGAATGCTTCGAAACTTATCCACCATAAAATCGCAATAGCGGCTCAACTAGAGGGGAAGGAAATGTGAAATTTCACGAAACCATTCACTGCAGCAATGCGCTAGAAAAAATGTATTTCGTAACTAAAGTACATCGAAATTCACAGACCTTCGGAATGAGTATTATCTACGTGGATTTATACTTATGAAAATGTATTTGAGAATTTGAAATCAATTTCAGGAGTAGTTTGAACGGTTTTAACCATTTTAGGAGTGTATTATCAGTGTTGAATCCAATTTTAAAGCCATGTACCTTACCCCAGTATCGTATCAGTCGGAGAGTAGACGGTAAGAATCAGTGAGCCTTCTCGTTCCTCACTTATCAGAGCAAAGTAAATTACAAACTTCGACCTACCTAAATTCAATGATGTTAACCAGGGTAAAACTGCCAGAACGTGCCCACTGTGGCATTTTTGCGTCAGACATGTAATGCGATTTAATTGCATTCAGCGCCAAACATTCATTCAATTAATAATCTGATCCCAGAACTATACTTGACAGTAAATATCAAACGAAATTTTGCACCACTCGATTGTTTCAAAACGAAATCTTACAATGATCGAAGCCGAGTAAATACTTTTGCACCACTTGCGGCTGGGGCAATTTATTTAAATGTATTAGACTTGGCCACGAATGGCTACGAGAATCCCAAAAAACGAAAGCCCTAAACTTCTAACCGATGAACCGTATGCAGATCGCCATGCAATCGGGTTAAAAAACGGAAAGTGCTGGAGAATTGCGCCACTGTGTTTTTCCTCAACACGATAATGGTACCTTGATAATAATAGTGGGACGCGGTGTGCCAATTAATTTTTCATTTCTCAACTTATATTACACATCGTAGGCGCAGACATTACTGATCATCATCAGTGGGCAATTTCGAACAATCGTCACGTTCAAACGAATCAAAATGGCCCGCCACGCGCATTAAAAATCCGCCACTGAATGCGGATGGTCGTACACATTAAATACTTCCTTTTAAAGCGACGCATATCCTGGCTGTACTTACTCAATTATAGATACGCTGACGTCCACGAGGTTTATAAATAGAACCAAATTCCAATCACGTGTGAATAATTATTCATTTCCATAAGTCCAAAGGCACGCTTCGGTGTTCATATTGGTGTATACATTCGTTTGATTAGATGGACGAATGGTGGCCAATACCGACAGCACTATACGGCGACACTCTTCTTCAACGGCCGGGGTGTACGTGCGGCGAAGAAAGTGCCGAACTCAACCCCAAAGCTCTAACCCTCGAATGAATCAAATTGAACCCAAGTAACAGGCAGACAATACGGCTGTTTTTTCGCCATCGCTGAACTTTTTACACTATTAGGAAAACTGGACAAATTTCAAGATTGTGGCCCCTGAGTGTAAGTGCCACTTCGTTTATCGTTAGAAACGGAACGACTCCCTTTTCCATTTGACCTATCCACCTGAGAACTAGGCAGCGTTCTCCGTAAACATTGGCACGTATACCTATATCAATGTGATCGATCCAAATACTGTGAAATTTTCGACTCAGGTGTGAGAATGGTGTTTTCCCCCATGGCTTTGTCCGCGAACCTCAGAGTATTTGGTACTCTCTAATATATTCCCATCTCGTAAAGCTTGCATGGAACACCTGTGTACCCGGTATATTATACTAAATCCTGAATAACTTTAACGGTGAGACGTTAGTACAACAGTTTGAATACAAAACGGTCTGATTTTTGGTTCACCTTTTTTTAAATCTAAAATCGGTAAAAGTTGCAAGGAACATCTTCGGGGTATGCTTTTTCTGATATTATTATACGTTGTAATTTGGCAGTCCTGCAGACTTGTTTTCCGCTTCCAAATGACCGAAATTACGGGGACTATATGAGAAGATCGTAAATCTTTAGTATTCTTTGAAACTTTATCATCACTGAGGATAATAATCGAATCTTACATTCTCGTAAAACTACAACCTATGAGAGAACTTCGGCAAGATTTACCCCCTTCTGTTGAATATTCTCGAATAGCTCACAGATCCGAGATGGAAAGTAGGTACTACTTCCTTACATGCTTTTGCGTGGTCGACGTGCGGAGTAAATTTCGTGGAAATCAACTGATTCGACGCCGTAGGCAAAAAACAAACTGCGATAACAATGTAAACGACGGTTTTAGGTGGAAAAAGGGGCGACAAAATGAACAGATTTTGATAATTTATGACCAAGCTGTGTGAGTTATTGATGTACGTTAAGGGAGAAAAAAGTTACATGGAAGCGAATTCCCTAACAAACCGTGAAGTAAAATTTTAGGATCCTTAATAATGAAGCCGCGGACTTTTCAAGCAAAAACCGCTAAAGTTCGCAGCTGCCTTTCAGATTTTCTCAGTCTATTACCTTTTTACCCTTCGTTCGAAGCCAACGATACAAAGGACCTGAAGTATAATCAATAATATTTCAAACAACGATGTTATAGTCGCGTCAAGTTCGATACAAATTAGTAACAAATACTGTTAATAATGTCCATCGAAAACATTCACTCACATAACTGAGTTCCCGATAAGTATGCACCTGCGTTCAAATAGCTGACAGTATATTTTTCCTCAACGCTGAAAAATCTATAATTACGGAACCGAAACCGTGCATAGTGGTTTTCTACATTTATTGTAACGGCCATGAAGATGAATTTACAGAATGTAACGACTTGTCTGGAAAACTTCATTTAGTACGAATAGTAGCGTGCATAAACTTGGAAAAAATTCTACGATGTATCATACATCGTTCTTGGAAGACTATTATGTGGAAATTTCGCAACCAAAAGAAGCGCGCGTAAACTGTAAGAAACATGCGCTATAAAATACAATGAATTTTTCATTCAAAATTCATCCGAAAAGGACGAGCGATATTTCAACATCACGAATACGCATTTCCATCCGGCCAATATGTGTTTCGCAATTTTGCACCGTATCATTGTACAGATGCAACATAAATTTCGCATAGTACAGTAAATCTTTCATGACATATGAAGAAAGGAATAATTTATTTAACCAGATTGCTGTTTAATGTTTGCGATTTCTTACGGCTGTCATGCCTAATTGGTGAATAATTTCATAATTTTTGCAGTCGAGTTCTTCGTACATTTGCAAAATGAATGGTCTCAGGTAAAGAACGAGAATAGAAAATTTGCGTGCCGGTTTGCCGTTGTCGTAACAAGTGTCCTCCGCGTTTTCCGCCGTTATTAACGTATCAATTATTTTTACGATGGTATAGTTTCGTGACCACGGCTAGTTACCTATTGCTTGCGAAACGTTTAGCCATGATGTGTCCATTACTAGTGCAGCCAATAATTAGTGTAGTATCAAAAGTGCGAGCTTTGATAATTATTGTAAGAGGCATAATTTATACGGTCGAGAGATACTAATGAATTTCACTAGTTCAGCAATTTGGCGCTGTAATTATAACGTGGTGTCGATATGACTTCGTCTATCCATTTCATGCAATTAAATGATCCAACAGGGTGGAAATGAATTCGTCCTTTCAATTATACTGAACGGGGAACAAGGAATTCCGGAACTGAGTGCGAATAATTGCGCAGCATTATCACAACTCATACTTTATACAACGCAATACAAAATTCATGGATTAGAATGTGACTCACAAGTTTAATTTGGCTATTTTGCATCTATAACCACTATGATCTTCGTAGACGACAAATTTGCTCATTGTATCCGTTGCCTCTTTCGATTCACCGATTAAGTAAATATTTAAAATTTGCTTTCTTTTTTATTCATTTATACGAGTCGGGATATTTTGCCTCATAAATTCGGAAAAAGTTTCTTAGACTTATTCAAATCATTTTCTTCTTTTCCCCTGTACACGATTTAGTTGCAAAATAGAAAAATCCTGTTGCCAAGTGAAACCACTCCGCCGAATTAAAACAGGTCTTATACGTTCCTTACATCGCAAGGTTGTAAGAACAAATTTTCCCAAGACTCGAGCCAATTTAACTCACCGTAAGTTCTTCTTTCTTGCTGTACACCAGTACGAGCTGAAATGAAACAAGACTCCTGGGATTCAAGAGTCCCACTGCCTGTATGAAAACTCCATCACCATTTATATATAACCAGAGATCCCGCAAAGCGACATAAGCAAGGCTTATTGTTAGAGTTGAACAAGAAAATATAGTTATGCGACTACAGCGAACCGTCAATTGCACTGAAAGAATTCTTACGTACAATCATGTAAGCTTAGCTTTAAATTCGTTTTTCAGTTGGAATACGGCGAGGATGTGTGGAACGAAATCCTCGAATCGGCGGGCATCAAACACTCTGTTTTCAATACTCGCCAGGTTTATCCCGATACCGTGATGACGGATCTGGCAGCAACTTTGGCCACATGTACTGGACAGTCCATCGACAGTGTGATGAACTTCTTTGGCAGATGTTTCGTCAGGTTTTTCAGCAATCTCGGGTAAGTGATTGCACAACTATTGAACATCAAAAAATTCGAAACACCTTTACTGAACGTGCTTCTTCGTTCGAGAAGTAATCTGATGTGCGAAAAACAGATCGAACAGTTAATTGGACGGAAATACGTTTTTCAGAAAACGTTAAACGAGGCAGTCAGGCGAATGCTTCTATATCGATTTCAAGCTGATACAAAATACAAGTGTAGCATAGTCTTTGATAGAATGCCGGTTAGATCTGAATTTCACCCAATCTTGAAAATGCTGAACTTCAACTTGACATAATACAATGTGGATGTCCGATTGAGCGTGTTATTGCTATTCCGACGAATAGAGTATTGGAAATTTCGTGATTCGGTGAAAATAAATCTCAGCTTCTGAGAAACAATTCTGTACGAGAACGTAGATATCAATTGAAGATTCTGTACCCATGCATTTTCCCGCACTGAAAATTTCTTCAAGTTATAACCTATTAATCTCTCACCTCGTTCCCACTTTTGCAAACGATTTCCTATTCGATTTGACAAATAGCAACAAATTCTGTACGCACATTGTGTATACTGTTTTATTTGAAATTATTATCGCCCTTGTCCTCGCTTGAATAAACACCATCCATCATCGAGACATCGTTTACTTGACTTAGCAATAATGAATGGGAAGTCATTCGAATGGTCCGAAGCGCGACGGATGCTACTTGAAAAACTACCTGAATTTTCGGTGACGATAAATCATTATTACGGCTGACTGTTATCTCTGAGACCAATGAAAACCTTAGATTGCTCGTAGTTCGGGAGCCTATGACTATGTTGAATAGGCTACAAGTGCGTGGTATAGTGTTTGGATCGATAACAATTAATTGATATGTAATTACTCGAGAGGATATCCAATTACTCGATGTTCAATTGACTAGTCCCCCGTGTCGATCCTAATGCTTAATTACACCAGCAAACTAATTAAAACATTGACGGGCTTAATTTAGTCTTAAACTTCTACGTCACAGACCACAGATGGAAAAAATGTCAATCAATAAGTCCAAGAACAGACAAATATGAGGATTTAAATTTTCATCTTAAATCATTACTATTTTTGGGGTTCAATTTTCATCTGGCTTTCATGAAACGAATGTTACTCTGTTCTTTTTAAATAAATATAAGTATACATGTACCGATTCACTGCCGATATTCGTAGAATCGGAAAAACAAGACTGTGGAGCTGCTTGAAGAAAAAAATTATTTGGTATTCGTGTTTATTTCCTCAAGTAACGCGAAGGGGAGGGTAAAAAATACCCGACGAAGGAAATAACGAATTATTTTGAAAGAGGAGTATTACGTAAGTTAGTCACGTCTCGGGTCTCGGGGGTGCCAATCAACGGAGGGTGCCTAACTGGTACAGCAAGCGTAAGATTCATATGACACATTGCTCACATTCCCTGTACTACTTCCGGCATTTATTTTTGTACCAAGTTTTATAAAAAGAAAAAAAAAGTCAGGACGACCCTCTAGCTCAAAATCGCGTGTTAATCCAACGTTTCCGCACATTTTTAGCACCTTGAATCTAAAGTTTGAAAAGAAACTGCACGTTATTTGAAATTGCGAAATTTCCCTGTTAACATACAGGTTCACAGTGAATTTGTTATTATGTACGCAGTTGCAATTGTTATTACTAGAGATTAGAAATTGGGAGTTGAACTTGTCGTGTACAGAGGATTGTGTACACTGTCAAATTTAGTCAAAACTAGAATCACGTCTCCGACAGATTGCGCTTGAAATGAATACAAAGCAAAGTGCTTCATATAATATGCCTGTGACTAAACATTTCGTTTGAAAATATTTACCCGTGGTTTTATTTAAAGTTCTCGCTCGTCGTCTTTACATGCTAAATTTGCATCCGGTGAAAGTGATTTCATTTTTATTTAGAACATTCCTTCCTTTGATTCGCTGCAGGTACGACTGCACGATAAAGGCGACAGGTAGATACTTTTGCGACTTCCTACAGAGCGTGGATAACATACACATGCAGATGCGATTTACCTACCCGAAGATGAAGAGTCCCTCTATGTACATCACTCAGGAAGATCCCGAGGGTGTTGTTCTCGTATACAGAAGTACCAGACAAGGATTCACCCACTATTTCATGGGTAAGGCTATTTTCCCGATCTTTTTTTTTTTGGATTACCTTTTGTCGGGTAACTTGAACGCTTGCCAACTATCATCCTTATACCTCGATTTCACCCCGATTCCCGATTCTGACGTAATGAATCAACAGTTGGATCCCGGCAGGTCAGTTGTTTCAGATAGCGGAAGACATCTATAAAATGAAGCTTGACATAAAGGTCCTCGAGACCTCGACCACGGTACCAGGATCTCGCAATGTCCTCGTCAAATTTCGCATCGACTTCGACAATCGAGAATACGTAAGTCTTCTAACTTCCGTCATCGAAATATGGTGCCCGATCTCTTTGAAATTCGGAATTAGCTGGCGGCGTGCGAAAAGGAATTCAAATTAAAGATCTATCGAGAATTCGGGAAGAATCGAACCGAGAACTCGCAAAGCTCACAATTAGAAAGCAGTACGATCACGTTTCTCTTGTTTATCTTTTCCACCGGTAAATTCAATGCCTGTCAAATTACAGCGGGAGAACTTTTATTACCCGCCCGTCGAAAGTTCACGGTATTGCAGGTGGTGAGATGAAAAACTAAATCGCTTTTCACGAGTTGCTGCGTACAAGCAAGGAAATATCTGCCATGTCTAACGCGTTGAAAACCAATGTGGCGAATCACTCTCGCAAATCGTTTACCCACGGCAGGATGACGAGAGGAAAATTTGACGCGGCGTAAACATTTACCCATCTTATATATATTTAAATCGATATTCTATGTGATCGATTCAATCAAATTTACGTGGAACCCGGTGGTTTGTTCACCCAGTTATTCAATCATATTTAATATCCACTCTGCAATTCGGCGGCAAAATTTGTGCAAAATTTCTACCATATGTAACGATAGAAAATCCACTCAATACATTTATGCCTGTTCGGATAGTTTCACAGAGTATTTAAATAAAAGGAAAAAGCAAAACAGCTATTATTCTGTACCCAGTGTATTTGCAATTAACCGCTGGGTTTCACATACCGAAAATGTGCCCTTTAACTTTAATTACAATTTAAGTATGCTTCGTTCAAGCCATACGCGTGCCAACATTATACGTATACCTACTTAAACTGAATTATCGTCAGCGCCTGTACAGCAAGAAGCTTTTAATCTCAGGCCGAAATTTCTGACAATGAACTAATCTCAATTCGTTATGAAGAACAAGAATTTCAATTCGCACTGCAGATAGCATCTAGACAGAAAAAGAAAGTACCAATGACCCGGCAGCTCCCATCAGTTCCCTGCATGGTACTTCTTCGTCTCTTCCCTTTCGGAGTTCTGCTGAACAAAGACATGTGCATAATAGGCGCCGGGGAAAAACTTCTACAGGTTTGGGGTGGCAATAGCAGTGCGCTCAACAAGCCAGTTACGGAACTCTTCAAGCTGAGGAGGCCAAAGGGCATCGCTTTCAGTTGGGCAAACGTGAGTCTCAACGCTATTTCTCGTTGAACCAGACCTTGACGAACAATTACCGGACGATACTCGACCATTTTTCGAATCTGTTTCCCGAGCCTTTTCACCACGACGAGTAGGTGTCCTGCCTCGGGAGTCTCGTCACATCGATAAACGCTGTATTCGTAAGATTAACCAAACAGCGAGGTGTCAACGAGATTGTTTTCCCGTAGGTGATTAATCTCCGATGGGTTTTGTTCGAGTTGGAACTGATTCGATCGGCTGAGAATCAATTCAAGGGCCCCGTCTCGACAACGCCGAGCGAAACACCGAGCACCAGCAGTGGTTTGGATCGAAGAGGCAGTCAGGGAGCACGCAGCATACTTCTCAAGGGACAAATGAGATACATCGAAGAAATCAAGGCCATCATTTTTCTCTGTAGTCCGCTGTAATGATTTGTCTATTTTTTATTTATTTTTTTTTTTTTTTACCGATTTTAAAAGCCACTGAAAATGTGATTTGTGAACCGAGTTCAATTCGTTATCTGTGCAGGATCAACAGCTTGGACGAATTACCTAACATGGGATTATTCCTCAATGACCTAAATCCTCACGGAATGAGTAGAGAAATGGTTTTTAATGGGTGGCAACACTGCGGAAGGTAAGCGATAATTTTCAAAACTAAAATGAATTTAGATTTTGAACTCTTCCTCCCTTTTTTTGAGCCGAATCCCTGCAGCTAACATCGATTGCCTTCAGATTAGAAATGATGTTCGAAAGAGCGGAGCAGAGATCTGAGGAATTGAAGCACAGTTACATGCTCCTAGATCGTTGGAAAAATAAAAGTGACGAACTGCTCTATTCCATGATACCTCAAACGGTTGCCGATCGACTAAGAGCCGGTGAATCTCCACTTAGCACCTGTGAGGTATAACCGTCAATCGTTATCGCTGTCGCCAACCATCATTTGGCTGATAATATTACGAGTAACTCATGTTATTACAGACTTTTGACTCGATAACCGTTTTATTCTGCGAACTCTGCGACTTCGATTATTCCACTATTGAAGGAGCCATGGATATCGTCTCCTCCATGAACGCAGTCTTCTCATGTTTTGACTCATTGATGGACAATTTTAACGTATACAAGGTACAATTTTAATCCTTTGGAAAAAAATGAAAATTTTTGGATATTAAATTTTCCATCTATCAAGTCAGATCTTGACCGTTCAACGGCGAAATTCATGATAAACGAACCCATGCGATCGTAAATTATGAATTGGCAACAGGTAGAAACCGTGGGCCGCGTTTACATGGCGGCGAGTGGGGCTCCAGACAAAACGGAACACCATGCCAAACATGTCGCAGATGTTTCGCTCCAGCTTATAACCCACGTTCGTTCGCTGAAGCTTCCATCCGGTCTCGATATTCAGATTCGAATAGGTCGGTAATTCCTTGAACTGTTACGTGCATCCCGCGAAGCGGAAGTCGATTAGTCTGATCTGAATATCTCGTCGGGTCTGCAGGTATTCATTCGGGTCCAGCCGTCGGTGGAGTCGTAGGGATCAAAGTACCGCGATATTGCTTCTTCGGGGACACGGTCAACACGGCGTCAAGAATGCAGACAACTAGTCAGGTGAGTTGCAGATTTCACACTAACGATCTGGTTCGCATTGATTAGAGGAAACTTTGTTACTCCTTGGAAGTCTATCGAATTGATGACGACCTTTAAATTATAGGCTACATGTGAGGTTGTTCATTAACTTTCTATTTTTACCGTCTCTAGTTTCTACTTCGCCTCACGTAGACTAGCTGTTCAGGCTAAAATATCCCCCCTGAGATTCAGAGAATCTTGTTGTATTACAGTTATTATCGTTGCGCCTTGTAGAAGTTTTGACTCACCGTGAATTGCAGCGATCGACGCGAAACTCTGATGAAAAAAGTTTGAACGACATTATAGGAAAACTGCAGAACCCAAGCTAACGGGTCATAACGTTATTCTCGTCTGAATCACTCGTGCAGTGGCAATTTTTTTTTCGCAGCATACCCAATTTAAAAGTTTTTATCAAACACCGTCTGCTTGCAGCCGGGAAAAGTGCAAATTTCACCCGACACCAAGCAGCTTTTGCCACCGGGTCGTTACAGGACAGAATCACGAGGCAGCGTATGGGTCAAAGTGAGTTTTGATTTCATCGTGTAACGAAATGTGAAAGAACCGTAGCCAATTTTTCCTTCGAAACTCTTTCTCAGGGCAAAGGTGACATGGAGACTTTCTGGTTGTACGAAAATGAAGCGACGTCGGATTCGAATGACGAAGACTTGCACAATCCTGGTGGCGTTCTAGTCACTAGTGTATGAGAGAAGACGGCGTGGTCCATCACCGATTTGCAGTCATCGCCTTTAAAATGTTACGTAATTTGGAAACCTTAAATTTGTTTCAACTTACAGACTCGGTACTTCGTTTCTATCCTCAGATTTTCCTTGAGGGTCAATTGCGCGAAAAAAACGTAACGACACGGTTCCGTTGCAGAACGCCAGCAAAACTCATTCACCATACCAAAGTATATAAATGAAAAAATGATTGTAACTTACTGTACATATTTTAAATAATGACTTTATTTTAATGCAACAAGATTTTCGATTATCCACGTGATGTTTAAGTTGACTAAATCAGCTACAAAAAGTAATAATATCAATGCGAGTGCATTACTTGATAATTAAATACGTTAGTTATTTTCGGACCAATTATGAGGAAAAATAGAAAATAGTGTAACGACACATGAAATTTAATTTACGTGAAATGGATCGACAGATACCAAAATAAATAGTTTATATTTGTTTAAATAAAAATAATTACATTATATTTGAATAACATGTTGTGCGAAGCTTAATTGACTAGATTACATTACTATGTACACTTAACGATCAGGTCTTTCGCCCTAGACTTGGCGCCGCTAGCGCTCCACGAATTTAATTACATTACAATTTGCTGAAAGAACTGAACTCGAGAAACGCTGAGTCTGCATGGATTTTCACGAGTGACGATAACCACCGTTTCACAATTCATATTCAGCGAAAGAGGTAAAATGTAATCATAGGTGCACGACTTACAATAGCGGCAAATTATATAGCACTTTTCTTTTTTCAGACTCCTACAATTTCGACAGAAATACACGCAGTATGGAATATTAACAAGTACTCACGGTCAAAAATGGTTTCCGTAATACAATCATTCACCTTTTTCAATATTTTGATTTCCGCTGGAGTCTTTTGCTTGTGTATTCCGTTTTAAAAATCAAATTTTGCCTTTACACATCTGACCCGATTCTCGCAGAACTGTATCAGAGTACGCATACAGTTACGTGCAAATTGCACCTTTCGCCAATTTCAAGTATTCTCAGGTCTCTCAGCTATAACTCAATTAATCAAGCCCAAGAGTATCGACATTCATAATGAGTATAGGATAACCGAAATGAAAAAAAGTTGATCAAGAATAACAAACAAATCAGTAAAATGTTGAAGGTGATATGCTTTTCGCGATTTTTAAGTGCACAGTATAACGACTGCAACACTTTTCCTTTAATTCTCTCAACACTTAAAATTAAACTCAATGATAAGATGCATCGAATGAGAGTAGCGTTGGATTTTCATTGATTTTCGCGTGCTGTTAACATGAACAAATACTTCAGGTATCTCAAAGAATACTGACAATGAGTTTGAGAATCAGTATTATCAGCACCAGCAAATTTGCGTGGACTATATACGTCGTGAATTGCTTCTCTTGAATCCATCACTATTCATACGTATATATGTGTACTCGGTATTTATATACTCCTGGCGATATCAGTCGTGTTTCGAACAATAGCAACCATCCAGTGTGTTGTGCTGTATCCAAGTTACGTAACGGTTTACCCTTGTATAAACTCCAGGGTAATTTGCCTGGGCACATCCCTCGCCCCAAGATACAATTCCTAAAATATCACGGGTAGAAACATGTGCGATGAGCAGAAATACCACATTCGTAAACACGAGTGTTTATGGTAACGTCCAATGGAATTATCGAACTTACCGACGATGCTGTGAACCGAATCGTTGACTACGTGGAGAGGACCTCCACTGTCACCCTTTTAACAAAAATTAAGTTATATTAATAAATGGGGAAACCGTTCGTCTGTTGAAAGCTAACCTGAACCCGCGACAATTTGTTGTTCGTGCGTGAACTCTTGCGGTAATTCTTAAACCTACCCTTCAATATCCCGTTTTCAACAAAGTCTCTAATAATGCCAATACTATCGATAAAGAGGTCAAGCAACAATGATAAAAGTGGTTTTAGGCAAGGTGACAGATTTTTTTCTGGAACATTCCTAGTTACGGTATGAACTAATAGTTAGCATTGGGATGAAAAAAAATCATCATTAACACGTGATTGAACTTGTAGAGTTGTCAAAAACATTTCTGCAGCAGAAACAATTTTTCCATTTTCTTTGGTAGTAACTTCATTTCGAACGTAGATGATACAAAGATTCGCGGAAACGTAAGTAATATCTAAATCTGAAACCTTCATATTCACCGCACCCTTTGTCGTTAATGATAATTGAAATAACCTGAACTACCTCGAAAATAATTTCGTGTTATTTATCAGAGGTAGAACGCCGGACAAATTGGGGTAAAAGCGAAAGCAAGCCATCATTTCCAGCTGCCAAAATTACCTGGCACGAGTCTTTGCCTCCTTCTGGGTAGCCGGCGCACAACATGTTGTCCGTTATTCGCTGCGAAGGGTACTTAGAAGCCTTGCATTCAACGTTGCTCAGGATCGGCACCATCAACTCCTGAAGCTTATTGGATATCGGTCCGGATTCCGACGTCGCCCCCCATCCGGTAACGATCCCTTTTTCTCCGCTAAAAGTCTTGTCTGTTGCAAAATCATCAAATTACGCCTACACGTCGTACAACAAGATATGCAAATTGGCCTAACGACGTTCGGAGGTCATCTTCAATCACGTCTCCGTGATCGATCATAATAACGAGTTCACTAACTTTCCGTCTTACATTGCGAGTTCAATTCAAGAAATAAAAGGTAGCTTTGAAAACTCACATAACTCCGGTAAGCAAACCGGTCTCATTGAATCGTCAAACTTGATGGGCCCGTCTAATTTGAGTAAAGCAATATCGTTGTTGTAGTTGAAGGGGGAGTATCCGGAATGCTTGATTATTCGTTCCACTCCGTACTCTTTGATTTTACCCTGTGATAGGGAAGAGTTTAACGCGTGCACGAGAATCCTCACTCTTATTCGAGTCTTATCAAATCTGGAATTAAACAGGATTGGTGAGATTCGGCAGTTGCGGGGAGCCGCTCCTGCAAAAGAGCATTCTTGCCTCTCGTCGCGGTATCAACCTCCTCTAGATGCGCATCAATAAGAATCAAAGGTTCGCCGATGGGGTAAGATTAGGTACGTGGAGCAATGAGTATAGATGGGATCCACTCACCCCTGAACACAGTGAGCTGCGGTCACGGCGAAGCGAGAGTTGATGCATGATCCCCCGCAATAAAATCTCCCGTTGTAAAGGAGCTCCACCATCCACGGATACTGATTCTCCTGAGTTTCCATTCCACCGACGATCCTATTATGTTTATTCGTCAATCCGCACTCTGTTGAATCGAAGTCAATTAAATGAATTCAGCCAAGAGAATGGAGGGCGACAACCCGTGGTTCCTTAATCGAGTCAACGGTAAGCTGACCGAGTACCTGACATTATCGACAAACTGACACACGCAGTTTGCTTTTGACAAAAGCCGAAAATTTTGATCACACCTGGATATGTTTTACATGCAGTTGAAACTCTGACGCTGCTATGGGCATTTTTTAGCTATTGACGAATATGACTACAGGCACTCACGTGTAGACCACTGGAGAACACCGGAAATGGATTGAACCGAAAATTTTCTCGTACTCACTGCAAGCTGGACAATTTTCCGGTGGTGCAACTGGCTCAACGATTGGGGGAGCGGTTGGGATCGGATTCTGACTGGGTTTGTTGAAGATCGAAGTAACCCATTCCCAGAGTCCCTTGTCAATTTGCTGGTTGTTCGGATTAACACCAGTTGAATTCACCAGCTTCGAACCTTCCGTGATCAAAGGATGCGACTGTTGATTGAAATCCTATGCAAATTAGCGGTCCTCAATACACGTGGGCGAGGGTTACACATGTGCGCGATAACACTTGCAGGGTAGATACGCCACGTGCGTCATCAATTTTATAAAATTCATTACTAAGACCCAAATTTTGAACGTAGCCTTTTCAAGACTTGGTACATTTCATTGTTTTAACGTCGGTGTTCACCATAGATGAAAGGACCTTTGCTTCCTTTCATTATGAAACTAAATCATCAGCATGAAACACACGATATAAGCAACGCTGACAAGTAGAACAGACAGTAAGAAAGGAGAGAGGCGTCGGAATTACAGATGGGACGATGAACACGAGCGACGCATAACAATCTCACGAACCTCTAGCCTCTTTCGCCATGATATGTACGTCGTGACATGTGTATCAGAGCGGCGTTGCTGTGCTAAGTAGGTAGTACATAATAGGCAACCTGAAACACTCGTTCAAAGACTGATCACGCGTCCAGTTGTTTTCACGAATGCTGCTTATCTTGTTGTGCGCAACCTAACACCGCGACAAAATGAAAGCCGGATGACTTGACTTGAATTTATGTTAAGGAAGTCTCGCCCATGCTCTGAACAAGTATCGGCGCATTTCATAAATACGTATGTGACATTAACAAAGACGTTACTAAACGATGTTTGAGATAGTGCCCTACGGACCAAACACAGTGCGCCAACTGACCCAGCAACTGGTGGATAATGATAGAGATCGGATCGACCAGTTTCCAGAGCTATTACACCTCCTCCGACACAAATTTCATCGTTTCTTTTGTAATTGCAGTGAATGACCTGAATGCAATTTAAAAGAGCTGGAACCAACCGCGCGAAGACCGCAAGCTCGCTTAACAATCCTCCCGGATATTATTCTTTCTTTCGCCTTCCGGTAATTTGATTTGTTCCACAGTAATCGAGGCGAAAGTTCATGTAATTATTCAATGACCGGGGGGTAAAACGTAAATTCAATGACGCTGATGATTTGTGATTTGGACAATTATCCTATACGTAGGTTCAACCTTGAATTCCCGTCTTACGTGAACCTTGCATGCGGGATCGCGTTACATTTTTTGAATGAATAGAAAACTTTCATAATATTCTGCTTGACAGAATGTTGCATCTTTTTAGTTTGTGACATTCGTGAAAATTTATCTTGAAAACAGAACTACTTACTATGCTAATGCCTTATAAGTATCTTAATTTTCAAATTTTTGGAAAGCATTTGTTCTCTTTTTCCTGTTTTCTCCATGCCCAAGGATTAAACCCTTCAAGAGAAAACTTGACTACTTTACGGTACTTTACGGAGCGGTACAAAAAGAAAAAAATACATCTAAAGATTACACGTGTTGAATTGGAACGTATCTGATTTTTGGAGGTTAATATTACAATGTTCTACTGCAAACGAGTAGCATAAAAACTGCGGTAAGCTGCACTTTATTGAATCAACCCAATTGTCAATTGTTAAATTTCCTAACCCTAACGGATATCCTGAGATTTATGGCAAACAATGAATCAGAAAGCTGGTAATAGGTCAAGGAAACAAGCATGACCGGAGCCGTTTGTTCGTGAAATTGATTGTCCAGCAGTCAACCGGGTAACAGCCTTCGATTTGAAGACCCGGTTAATTCGACGGTAACATGTTATTAGGGAGTTACAGATTGCGGTATCGACGCACTTTATTGCTGATAGTGGCGATAGAGGAGTACTAAGAGAGTCGAAGCAAAAGCAGAGAAGCAATAACTGAATATTCATTGAGATACCTGGTTGTCCGCATGAATATTGGGGGCCAGGGTCACGGCAATCAGACATAATAAGGTCCCCGCGTTACGGACGATGGTCGAACTCCTCACCATGGCTATTCGGAAGGCACTAGACGACAAGACGTTGAAATCAATTTGATTCTATATCTCACTTGCTACTGAGGCCGCGGGCACTTTCACACAGGCTTTAATTCCGTGCTACATCTTTATTTATACGAAATACTCGACTGGCGGGAATGACCGGTGAAAATTCATGCCCGGCCAATATGTTAATTCAACGTAAATACTCTCGCGAAATCTCAACGGGAAGAATTATCGGTCAAAGTTTCGTCTATCAACGCGCTGCTGCTAGGAGATACCTGCCGAGTTGTACTGAAGCTGCGTTCGTTATTGATGCGAAGTAATGCAGAAAAAATCGCTGACCTTGTTAGTGCCAAGATCCTAACCAGAGAAAGCTTGTCCGGTTTGGCGACTCAACGGGCTTTCTGCAGTGAACTAACTTATCCACAACGCTGCCATCTGAAATTTGTAATACGAGCATTAATTCGGAGCTTATATAACTTCGAAATCAGTTTACTGCACAACTATTTTCATTTGTTTATTCCGTTATTTTTTATCGATAAAATTGAGTTTGCTTGTGCTTTCGATTTATTTACAAGTACGAACACCGGATACGGAGGAGAATACTGAGAAACAGCCGAGAAAGCTTCACGGTCAGTAAATGTAACGGAAAATAACATCAGAAACCTTGAAAATTGATTACTGAATTAGAAAACGAAAAGTCCTTAAATTCTCCTGATTATTAACCGTTTAGTTGCGAAATCGAGCCCAATTGAAACATAAAAATCCAGCAATTAAATATGACCGACTCTTTGGAATATATCATAATACAGAGTTCCGTGAAATCAAGAGTTGGTTAATCAAAAATCTAGGACAATGATAGATATAACTTCACACACATACATACAAAAAAACCTGTATAATTTGCATCCTCAAAATTGGCATTCGTTTATAGATATCTAACAACAATTTATGGGTTTCAGACATTTTCTACAACGCATTCGCGGTGGGAGTTGAAAATTAATCAAATTAATTTATCTCACCGCGAGATCTTAGATTCGTGGTCGTTCATAATTGTTAAAAAAACTGTTACCATTAGAAACTGTTATCATGATTACAATGTATATGACCAAGCTTATTGCAGAGAAGATAGTAAAACTGCAAGGTCATGAAGATCTTTAAATTCAGCAATAAATTTATAGAGGTGAACTCGGTTGAAGAAAGTCCAAACCCGTAATATGGCTGACATTTTTAATTAGTGATTTTGACGATCTGAGCTTTACCGTGCACTTACCTATCTGGCAATTATTGTATCACTATCTATCAATGTTTACCCCGTAGTTTCAGTCTTCAATATTTTTATTCCGTCAAACTTGCGATTAATGTCCGCACCGCTTGACTCGTTTGCCACGTGATTGTGTTACCTGCAAACGAGTGACCAGCGCAGGCTTGAACATAATTCAGATGTAACGATTATGTAACAACCCGACCAATTTACAATTTGAACCTCAATAAATTGACAGAGATTGTCAATGCTCAGTGATCTGACAACGTCTGGCTTTTTTTTGGCGAAATCACCCGTCGGATTACACACGAACAAACTGTCTATAATTTTCTGATTTCGAAATATTCTGAAACAGAAGGCATTCGAATAATATCCATAACAATTGCTTGATGATATTTGTGCGTCAATTAGGAAAGGAGTATAAGCCTAATCCATAATGGAGTACAAGTAAAATCGTACGTACTTCTGAACCAGATAGTGACAAACGCAGCGTTGCGAGTAGGTCAAATGAAATCGACTTGAAACTCGGTGATCACAAGGCGAATCGAATTCACTGTAAATCCTAAAATCACTATCGATCGCAGAATCTCACCGACAATGAGCGTGAGTGTAAGACGGCAAGCGGACCGGTTTGCAAGCCTCGGATTTCTCGAGTGTTGTGATAAAATGCCAAGACTACGACGGAGTGCATGGAACTTGGCAGCTGCGTAACAGCTTATCTACCGTCTTGGCATCCCACGCGCTTCTTGTTTGGACCCGCTTCGTTTAGGCGTAGTTAATCACCGTGTAAACGAGGCGCTGTGATCTAGGAACACACTCCACCCGTGACAGTGGGTCAAGGTATCTGTGCCAAGCTGCCCTCATGCGGGTGCGTCGCACGCTGCACACTCAGATACGCATCGCATCAACTCGCGCCGGGTTCTCTCTCGTTGCTCGATGATGCTGTTTGTTTTATCAGGAACCTTGCCTTAGTTACAACGAGTACGTGGCCAACGGCTCAATAATGCATAATGGAAAAAATTTACAATATTCGCAGAAGCATGTAAATACCGGCCGGCGAGTGAGGCGTGTATTTGGCGCAGCGAGGACTTGCATATTGGCTTTTCAGAGAACAGCGCATTCGGCGACCATGTGTGAAGCCACGTGGGTGAATAGACGCTCAACGGTGTGCAAAGGCAATCGAAGTATGTGACGAACCTTGAAAAAACTCTGGCTATAGTTTCTCAGAAATGATGACTCAAGATATAACTAGTCTTCAACTCATGCTGCACTTCAATTCACTATTTACAGACTGAGTGGACAGACGACTTGCGTAATTCCCACTTCGGCGCCCGAGGAACTATAATATCCCGCATACCATCATTTTCAATTTTGTTATACCTGAAGTTACGTCAACTGTTTCGCGATTTGGCGCGACAATATTGTGATAAGATACTTTTTTACGAATTGTTTTCAATCTGAAAGAGAAAGTGCGATCGGGTTACCGACGTGAGGAATTTCAGATCGGTATCTCACAATTATTGATGAGTACGGGGTGAAACTATAAGCCGAGATCAAACCTTGTCAATTTTCGATTCGGGTCTTGGGCAGTTAATGTGTGTATGATAGTTTCATTATGAAAGTCAGATTTACGCTAAATTCTTGGTTATTTCATCAACCCAATATGAAAACATTACTACGCTTCGCAAATTTATATAAGCTCGATTTCTAAATGCTTCTCCCACATTACAGCTTCTGCACGTCGGCTCAGAAAAAAAAAAAAATACTACGTGTAGAATGTTTCCTGATTTATAGCGTTGCATAAAAAAATTCGAAAACTGAATATAAATATTTGATGAAAGCATTCGATTTTTGATTCCTGTACCAGATTTTATCTTCAATAACAAATATACCCTCAGTCAACGAAACCAGAATACAATCGAAACCGTTAGGTTGAATCCGTCTCGTGAAACTGTTCGATGTTCTGGGTGGGATTAAGTGCAGCCGAGAAGTGCTGAAGTAATTCTCTTAGATGTTATCGAGAGCTCGAACAACGGCTGAGTTTCTGCTGAAACTAATTTTTAGCGTGATCACTTTTCGCGTACTTCGTTTCAGTTAAGTTGGGTGAAAGATTCCGAACAACATAAATCTGCAGTCAGACTGACGTCGCTGACCAACGAACTCTTCAAATGTACAAAAAATCGAAATTTCTAAAAATTATCCAAATTCCAACTACTCTGTCGGGTTATTGGAAAAAAATCGATGACAAGGTAACAATTGAAACCAAGGCCTGTCTGTATGGTACTTGAATAAATCTTGGAATTGCAACATCGAAATTAAAGTGGAACACATGTCTGCCTACGTTTATCTCTGTGCTTGAAACTTTTTGTAAAAGTCCGAGAAGGTGTGTCATTGCCACGGCGCAAGTACACAAGCATATGCAATAGTCATTGTTTACCCTATTCATGGAGGTTTCGTGGGGTATCTGAATTTTGTTTGGAACTGTAATGAAATCAGCATCAAGCCCTTTAAGCTCACCTTATGAATAGCTCCAGCAATTTTGTTTTACAGAGGGTAGGCCCTGTACTAGTGACCTAATTTCATCACATTCCATCACCGCAAAGTAATATATTCTAAAACCACAAATTCCGTTTTAAAGCAAATAAGCCCGAAGCACTTATCGATTGCAAAATTTGGAACAAGGCTCAAAGTAATACATACGCCATTGCCAGAGGTAAGATGTGAGGATCTACCAAACAATAAGCGACATTTTTTCTTAGATTAGTCCTGCCCTCTCGTTTCAGTAATTTTGTATTGCGAATGTATTTGCTGTATTACTCTCGAATTTTACATTTAATTTCTGGAAGTATTAGTCTCTGCAAGCAAGGTAGCGAGTACATATCTCTCGATTCCAAGGGATGTATACGGACAGGACTTCAAGTTGGTTACAGCAATCAATACTGCCAAAGAATAGCATTATTAAAGTGAAATGTTTCCATGATTCGAGCATGCAAATTTTAGTTACATGTTCACCGTTAGCGAGCGCGAGTCATTGCGCAGAATCAGGTAGGCTAAGATGAGGAACGGAATAATTATAATGCGTTCGATTGCAATGGTGGAGACTGCAGTATAAATGAAAAGAATTTTTACCTGTAGGAAAGTTAAGTTTTGCTCCGCTTCATCGGCATTACTTTTGAAGGCAACTGAACCGAACCACTTTGATCTTCAGGAAATGATTATGGTTTCGGCTTGTAGCAACGGGCGGTGGCGGGTCCTGAGCTGGACTGGTGGGAGTGAAAACAGGCTGGGAAGATGGAAGGGAAGTTCTGGACCCGCCAACTGTCATCGATGTCCAACAGTGACCACCAGACATCACAGCTATTCCTTTTCCACCCCGAACGTACGTCGATTCTTGAATATGAAGGCAGCCTAGCGCCGTTCGGGTGTGAGAACCGCGGCCCAAAGTCCTGCCGGTGTGATGCTGAGACTAAATGGAATCGCGTGACATTGGTTGTCCGAAGTGATCGTCGATTGCGAAATAAATACAACGTATACCTCGCAGCATGGAGCATGGAGGTGATTTACAAGCCGTCGACACAACATCTGCCAATGCAAACGCACTGCCCAAGGTGACGACGCCCCACCACGACCTTTTAATAGTGATAATTTACTATAAAACCGCAAAACGCTCGCAAACCTTACATCCATGCTCGACATACTGGGACAAATTGACAATCAGTGCCAACCATGGATACCAAATACATCATCCTGCATTCCATAATCGTGTGGCTGGTCGGTAACGTTTACGCGCTACCACGTGTGGTGAGTATCTCTCTTGACAAGTTGTCTCCAGTGTCTTTCACGTCCAGTCGTAATCCGCTCGTCTCGGGATGCACCTAATGTACAAGTCGACCTGTTACAGACGTCGCAGAATAGCTTCCGAAACCCGTTCGCCTCGACTCTGCGATCGTATCTCGATTTCGGCGGGACAGGAAGCTCGTCGATATCCGAGGAATCTTTCATCGATTACAGTCCTCATTCCGTCACTGTATCAAAGGATCGACCAAACATCTGTACTACATGTGGTAACTGCTTACAGTTAGCGCTGTTTACGCCTTGTTTGACACCTCGCACGTGCGTCGCGTTTAATTTTTTTTTGAAAAGAAAGTGAACGAAACGATCGGCCTAGACTTTGTGCGACTTGAATTGTTTTTTGAGTGATTCGAATTCAAACTGAAACAGTTGCTGAAGTGAAAAGAAAGTTCGTCATGTAGTTATTTTTCGTGATGCACGGTAAACGATCTAACTGTTGATGCATTTTTATCGAGTGGCTCTCAGACGATACAGTCCGTGTCAGAGTTGGAAAGAATATGGCTACACCCGGAACTCACCTGGAGATCATTTTTTGCTTCAGTTTGCGGCGTCAGCAATCGGAAGATGCGGATCGTCGGTGGCAATATAACCGAAGTCCACGAGTTTCCGTGGATCGCTGGTTTCAGTACGCGCGGAAAGTTCTACTGCGCAGGCAGCCTCATCACCAGAAAGCACATTCTCACCGCAGCCCACTGTTTGGACGGGTATGTCAATTGAGCTGTTTGTTAAACGGAAAGATCAAAGTATAATCTTTGGACGCGGTCGAAGACGTGATATGTTGTGCGATATACTCTTTAAGGCGGCTACAACGCCAATGATAAAATTTTCGTGAAATTTTCGAGTTTGACAGGTGCTGCGATCCGTGCTCGGTCAACTCGTTTGCAATGATTAGAACAATAATGCACTCGAGCCTGGTACACGTCGGTGACTGCATGGTGAGAGGGCTTTATCGCACTACTATAGTCAGTCTGCGATACCGTACAGTTTTTTGCGACGCGACACTACAGTCAGCGGTTACAGCATAAAATTCGTTGCTCAATTGCGAGTGAAAGACACTGACATAATACTGTACGAGACAGATGATACTAATAAAACCATTCATCTGGTCTAATAACCCGAATATTCGACACCTTGTACTCCCACCTACTGACCTTTTGATCGAGTTAGTTCTGAATTCCTTAATTCTGAAAGTGAGTCGTAGTAATCGCACTGGCTCCTTGTCCTCTTAGGATTTGAAACATTTTGGTAATCTTGCATCATTCGTCGTATGAGCAACACCTCCTGCGAATCGATACGTTGCCGGAGGCTTTTTTTTTTTTTTTTTTTGAAAGGAATATACCGACGCGAATACTTCAGTAGAAGACACAAAGTCACGTGATGTTTTTCGTACTTATTACGATGCAACGTAAATATTTTATAAAACCATTTTTTAATTAAAATTTCATCAGGAAATTGAATGTAGTCGATTTGTTCGTTTATATTACCTCGAACGAGTCGTAATTTATGCTTGAATCAAACTTGTTTTCGATACTGCACTTATTGGTGTACGTATGTAAATAAAAGAGCGAGTTTCAGTAGAAGCGAACCCACTTTTATACGTCCAATCCAGTCACTGAATTCAAATTATAGATTAAACATGAGAGAGATCCAAATCGTTTTGGGGAATCACAACCGAGTCTCCCACGAAAACACGGTGGTTCGTCGTAGAATCAAATCTGCACGCATACACGAACACTTTGATCCTTACTCCTTCAACAACGACATCGCTGTCATAGAAATGGACATCTCTGTAGAATTTGACAGCGTAATTCGTCCCGCTTGCCTTCCCCAAAACCGTAAGTGCTGAAAGTTCCATCTTTTACATAATTAAAAATAACAGTTCAACATTATCCCCAAAAAAAGTTTAACAGGATAGATAAGATTCTGCTGTCAGAAATGATTACGGTCTGTTGTATTATTCACAGAGGAAATCAGTTTATATGTCACTGGGGGGAATCAGAGCCCATCACAATCATAATGTGCCAAATTTGAAAGCACCAATAAAAGATTAACATTAGAATTGGGGAGACCGGTTGGATAATTGGTATTGAATTTTGGTGATTAGAAGTCAGTGACTATACCGGAACCATGGCGGTGGCGGCTGGATGGGGGCGTATCGGCGAGCGCGAATCTCTCAGCAACGTGCTCCGGAAGGTTGACCTTCCAATTCTGTCCGACGAAGAATGTCAGACGGCCGGTTATGCCAAGAAGCAACTGACCGAGAACATGTTCTGCGCCGGGTATCTTAAAGGGCAGCGTGACGCTTGTCAGGTATCAATTGCTGTTGTAAACATCAGTTTCGTGCTGGAGAAAGACTCGCATTGTCAGTAGCTTTGCCCACTTTGAGTTCTTCTTGAAATTTGTTGAATTTTAAGAGCCTCTGCGGGAAATTCCTACCGCGAAATCGTTTTGAGATAAAATAAACGATGCCAGATCCAGTATCGGGTCCGATATTTTCGTTCAAAATGCAGGATAAAAACCAACATATACGGCGTTGATTGAATTTTAAGTAGTTAGTTTTCAGTGAATTACTGCGCCGTAAAACCGCAAGACCAATTCATTTTATGATCTTATCGTCGTGAAACACTTACTGTCCATTTTATTTTTCCACGTGATCGGATATCTTCAAATTTTTGAACGTGTATAAATACGTCACTTGATACTTCCACAAGAAGTAAAGTTTACAAAATAAATTGGTATGAAGCTACTACAGGTCACTGGCTGGACGAGGCGTAATCTCAACATAACTTTTCAGTATTTTAGACAAACATTACGTGCTACCGCTGTTATCGGTATTCATGTAGCTGATCAAATTCATTCGAGGCTTCACTTCTATTTCAAAGTACACGTTTTCGAATCCTTTTCCGGTCCAATTTACGCGAAACGCCTATAATTTTGCAACCGGTTCTTCAAAATCACTAACATTTTCCTCAAATCTAATGGGCGAAGTGTTTTAAATTCACCTAATTTTCAGGGTGACAGTGGCGGGCCCCTTCACGTAACCGGAGCGCACGGTAACTTGGAAGTTATAGGTTTGTATTACCATACGGTATGAAATTCGAAGCTGGTGAAACGTCGTGTCTAAATAAATCCTAACGTAAATTCGTTTTTCACAACATCAAGGTATCATTTCGTGGGGAAGAGGATGCGCCAGGCCGCAGTTCCCCGGGGTCTTTACAAAGTTGACGAATTACCTTGATTGGCTGCGCAATCATCTTGACGGTGAATGCGTCTGTCCACCACCGCAAGTGCGATAGAAGCCGTAGCTCAGCAGAGATAAAGTTCCCCTTTAACCTCATACCTTATTTATTAAGCCTAGAAGATCGAGAAGGCATAGTACTCTCGGTTCCCAAATGTATATAACAATAAGTAATTCAATCTAGTCTGTTGTATATATAAGTAAGCCTCGACGAGGTTATGTGATGTTAGATCCTTCATGTTTATAGGTATACAATTATTTATTGAGTCATAATAAAGTATCATTGTTGTGGATTAATCGGAACCAACTCAAGGAGCGACTTGTTCTTTTCGCAACCTAATATAAATGTCCGACTGGGTGTAGAGAACAAACGGGCCTTAATTTCTCTGTGCGCTGAAAACCTGAAAACTGCGAAAGCGAATTAAGTACCAAACTTTTCTCTTTGGCACGCTGCATTCAAGTTCATCGGAATTTTACTGCATTAATGTACCCTGAGGTATTCCACTTACGATGAGCTTTCTTTAGTTGACTCGCTCGAATCTCATTACCGCTGTCAATATCTCATGCACATGACTCCATTGCCTGTAAAATTGAACGTAAACGTGTTTTACAGGAAAAAATACCTGCAGTGTCAACAAAGATCTACGATGAAACCAAATCGAGTTCGATCGATACATCCGAGCAATGTTCGACTGTACCAGGCAAAAGGTCAGACTGGATTGCGATGGGAGTTCTCAATCATCGTCCATCTCGATACTTTGGTACGATGTACCGGTGCTGCTTTGCCTTTGCAAGTGTTTTGCCATGTTACCGTTATTTCACTGATTTAATTGATTCTCGTGACAACATATTTTTTTTGTTTATAAAACTACGCTAAAATGCTTCAATCGAGAATATTCACGAAAAGTTCAACGTTTGACCTAAAAAGTCTCGAAGCTCAGACAGCAAACGTTCACGAGCTTACCGTCCGATTCATACTTTCCCGTTCGATGCAACAAGCGGTATGCTATTATGGCTTGGTGCAACAATATGGAACGAAAGTGCTGCACCGCGTTACCTTAGCTCGTAAAACATTGTCCTTGTAATTCACTTCTACTCGAAATTGGTAGGGGAGTAGCATTGTTTGCAACGGTCCGATGGTTTCACTAACCCACATTGGGCCGCTGAAAGCAAAACGCCAGACTCCTCCTGACCCCGATTCCGTCCCAGCGCGCGCGCATCTCATTAAATAAACCATACTAATTTTCCCCCACACCATTCCATCCCTTCTCCCGCCTTCCCTTCCCCCAGTGTGTCCCCAGCACCTTTGCATTACAACCGTAATTGTACACTTGCCTCAAAATACTTCACATGACCAGGTAATTTTGAAAGAAAGTCGTAGTTAAGGTACAATCGCTTGCATTGGCTCTCCGTGTCGCTGCACATTATATGCACACGAGCGTGCGTGGATCCATTAATATAAGTTTCAAGAGACGGATTTCTTTCCGAGAATCAGCCTTTCGCCAAAGAAAGTCGATCACCGAGGTTCAACTGTATAAGTCAGCAACAAGTGGCGCCTCAATTGCTTCTTGAATTGTCTGAAATACGAAGGCGCCGATTCATCCGACTAATGCGTAATCCGTTCTCATGGGGATGAAAATGGAAGCACTGTCCGAGATAAGGCACGAAAGCAATTATGGTGTATTACGCACCTGCATACAAGCAGGCGGAAAGGAATTTCCAAAGAATCTTGTGTAATGTCTTACGCTAAGAATCACTGCGTAATTTTCATAAATATTTTCTTATTCACGGCTAAACCTTCGTCACTCACCGACTGAAAGGAATTTTCGTCGTGCACTGCATGAATAATACATGGCGCCCATACCTCTTCCTATCTTCCAGAGCTTATCAGTCGCCTTCGCACGTCTGACCTTGACCCTTATCCGATGGACAGATACGAAACCTCTGCAATGTAATAATGGCTGAACTTTCGGTGAAGTGGCAAATATATTTACCAACTCTGATTCACCGCTCTATCCACGGTTATAGCCGCAAATATACAAAGGTAAAACTGACGCAAATCATTACCGAGACGTTAACTATTCAAATATTGACCGAATGCGTGGGAGGCATTTTATCGGGACCTAAAAAAGTTAAACTCAGAATTTATAGACAGTTTCAAGAGTGACGGGTCGTTGTGATCGGAACTGACACATCGTATAAAGCCTCCTCGTTATATCGCAGCGGGAGTGTCAAAAATAGTGAGAAGAAGTCGGAGGAGGCCGGATAGACGGTGGGACATACCCAGTTGGAGAGAAAGAACTTTCTTTAACCGCACGGAGCCGCGCCAGCGACGAGCAGCCGTCTTCGACGTAGCGCTGCTTCGGTCAGTTCCTCGTGTTTATGGAGTCGGTGAAAGCAGCGACCGGGCATCTTGACTTTGGACTATCGTGCGATCCGTTCTCCAACTCGATCGCGGGAAATTTACCGTACAGCAACGACATTGAGCGGTGCTGAGCTTTCGAATAAATCATAACTTGGCGAATATACTGGGCAGAAAGGGAAACTGCAATTATAATGCAAGTGGTGCTTACTCCGGGGTTATCTTCTCGGGACGTTAAGTGTGTTCAGTGCGCGTCAGTGGGGCAGCATCTCGAAGGCTCATCGCGCCGCGATTGAGCCGGATCCAGTGGCTTATTAACAATTGCACTGGAGGAAGGCATAAGCTGAGACATTTATTCGGAAAATGAGAACATCCGGGTGGGTATTTCGGGCGCTACTGTTACATCTTGCCATCCTGACAAGTGCCGCAGGACTATCGGTGGGATTTAATGAGAAACCTCGCCAGCGATCGGCCAACTCTCAGGTAAGTCGAGCCCCCGGTCTTTCGTCAGACCCTCGCGCCAAAATCTTGTACCCAGTCTCTCACGTAATTACTCTGCCAATTTCAACTCTCGTTACTCCCCGACCTTGACGCACACTGTGAAAGATGATCACTTTCTTTTCCGATGGTCATGTCTCCGTACACCTCGTGATCGGTACGCGCACATTGAACATTCGCTTGTACCAGCCGTTTTCAATTACGCATTCGCCGGAGCCTATTCATTCGGTTTTTGGGGTCACGCTCGGTGTTTTTCAATGGGCTGCAACATCGTGCTGGAGACGTGGGTGGCGTTAGGCACCTTCTCACATGTATCGACGGAAATGTCGATGTGGAGATACCTTGACAGCTACTAAAATCATATGTTCAGCACCTCGTCTGTAAGAAAGTAGTTTTCCACTAACGGATGCATTTTTTTCAGATCACAAACGGTGACCGATCAGCGAGATTCCTGTTTGACGAAATATTTGGAATCGACGTGTCTGGACTCAGTGGCGACGATGAGGAAAGAATTAGGAACTGCACGTGCGGTAAGCGAATTTCACATTCTGACAGAAGCGATCTGCCGATTCAGAGTGATCGGAATTTTTGATACGAACTTCTAGTACCCAGTTCTTCTATTTTCTGAATTTGCCATTCTTTGGAGTCTCTCTGAACCGAATTAATAGTGCCTGTAATAACGTTAAAAATAGCAGGACCAGCGAATGTTGTCAAAAGTTTTGAACTGCTTTACCGCGATATGAATTTTTTCACGTTTCCGGCTCTATGACTCAACGAAAGGTTAACCTTTAACACCTCAATTTTTACGGCGAGTTATTTGGACCAACAATTTTTTTCTGAAGTGAAAGTCTTGAAATTCGAACTCTTTGGTGTAAGCCGGAATCCATGCAGTGAATCTGTTCTCGTAGCCACGATATAACAGTACGTGTTTTCGGAGAAAGTTCTTTAAATACCTACAGTTCAATTTGATACTATAATTAACTGATAATCATTTTCTGATATTTCTCCCTTTCAAACTACTGGGTGAGAACGATGTGAGGATTTAAATGCCAAAATTTCAATTGTTCTTAAGCAAAGTTTTTTTGGCTTTGAAATTCTTATTGTGCAAGTTACATGCGGAGCCTGTGATATGCAGAGTTGTAGCCACTTCCATGACCCTTAAAATTACGTTATTCACTGATTCAATGGTTCTCGTTCTCGTCGATTTATGTTCCGTTAACTTACCGTGAATATTTACTCAGTGTGCACTTTCTACTACGTTCTAGTACCTGAATAACGAACCAAGTGTGAATTACTGTCCTTTTCAGATTGCGGCATCTCTAATCAGGAAGATCGTATTGTGGGTGGCAGGCCTACAGGACCAAACAAATATCCATGGGTGGGACGTATTGTCTACGATGGGCTATTCCATTGCGGGGCAAGCCTTCTAACGAACGACTACCTTCTCACTGCCGCCCATTGCGTCCGCAAGTAATATATTTCATGCATATAATCTACCGATCTATATTGCCGCCGCCGGTTAAATTTTTAGTCCAATAACACGGCGCCCACGTGTGCCCTAAAAATATCGAGCCTCTGAACCGTTCTTCGTAACTCGATTCTTCAAAGAATTATCATATACACAAAGCGATTATGCCAGAGGTTAATTTCAGCTTGCCAAGTATAAGGATTTCAACAGTTTCGTCATACTGTTGTTGTGTATTATTTTCTGGCCAAATTCTAACCGGAAAACTGATTTCTCGATTATTTGCTGAGAGATAAATGCATATTGTATGACATATCTTTTCGCTATTTCATCCACAATTAAATATTCCGGATATCAAGGCACTTGAGCTAATCCGAGAGATTCGATTAACGTAAAGTCGTTTCACGACCCCGCCCACGTTTTAATTAAATCTTACCGACGGAGGTGATTCCCGAGTTCATTGTCGAGGTGTCAGCGTCGACGAGTCCTGAATTATCAGGCTGGAGTGAGGGGTGTGCAAATTTAGTGCTTTATAGTCCCAGATATAGCCAGAAAAACTCATCGGCCAAACGGCTGTGCAGTTCTTGCCTCTGAGTCCCTGTGCAACAATGTTATCTAACCTAATCGCCGTTCAGAGTTATAACATGTCGTAATCGACGGTAATATTTTATCGAAATAATGGGATGGATCAGTCCGCGTCATACACAGATTTGGACTCCTGTGTCTGTGACGGGAGCAGTGAATTAGACCGCTGCTCTATCTACAATATATTTTTCAATGTTTTCAGAGAATTTAAGCTTACTACAATTCTAGCACAAACTGTATCGCGCCACGGTGATAGCTCGATTTTAACAGAAATGTTACGAATGAATTAGTTCAGATGAAAAACAATTCTCAGCCGAGAAAATTCCGTAAAGCTGGCAATAAAAGTATCGCGACGATCCAGCTTTTATTAAGTCGTATAATCTGGCCCTTCCATATAAGGGCACTATTTCCGTAAGCTGGGTTTCATCCGACTCAGATTTCATCATTTTTCGTGGGATGAAAAATTCAATGGGCTAGGTAAAAAAAACTGCGTAAAAAACCTTCAACTTCAAGGGGATACTTACACGCAAGTAAAAAAACTCTGCGTCGAAAAGATTGTGCAAAGCTCTTCTTTCTTTTCTTTCTGATACTTCTGAACATTTGCTTAAATGACCCGAATACCATGTATTCGTAATGACTGGAACTATCCCCGACCCCGAAATATTAGTTTTCAAATGCAAATGTTCGAGTGAAATTGATTGTACGTTTCAAACCGCGAACAAATTACAACGTGGAATATTTTGTAACATTAAGTAATTTGTTTAAAAAATATTAAACTCCCCTTAACCGTTGAACTGTTTTAACAGCCTGCAAAAATCGAAGATCCGGATTGTACTAGGTGACTACGACCAGTACGTGACAACTGATGGAGTTGCGGTGATGCGAGCAGTCAGTGCCATTATTCGCCACAGAAACTTTGACACGAATTCCTACAACCACGACGTAGCGCTGCTCAAGTTGCGTCGTCCTGTAAAATTCACAAAGACTGTACGTCCAATATGCCTTCCTAATCTGGGTAAGTGATTTTACTGAGTGACCCTGTTCCAACTGGAGTATCGAAACGTGAAAGTGTTGATTTCAATATCGAGTATGTTACTTGGTAGTTTTCCCACCAAAAAAAAAAAAAAACTTGACGGAATGAATAACAGGTGGAATTTTTGCTGACGAGTTTTCGATGGGTATTTGTTTCAACTAAAAGTTGATTCGCTACTTAATTTAATTGCGGTTCATCAAACCCTGCTCGAACGAGTTTGCTAATGGAGTATAAAATATGCCCCGAATGAGTTCACGGTTTTATTCGAGCACAGAGTAGGTACTCAATAATTCACCTGGCAATGTACATCGAATAAAATTGAGCTCTAAGCGTCGAGCAGGAACGCTGAAATGATTTATTGAAACAGGTTCGGACCCCGCTGGAAAGCTGGGAACGGTAGTGGGATGGGGCAGAACAACGGAGGGCGGGATGCTGCCAGGCCAAGCGAACGAAGTCCAGGTTCCAATACTGAGCCTCACTCAGTGTCGGCAGATGAAATACAGGGCCACAAGAATCACTAGCAATATGATCTGCGCCGGACGCGGGTCACAGGATTCTTGCCAAGGAGACAGCGGAGGTCCCCTCTTGGTGCCCAATGGCGACAAGTACGAGATAGTCGGTGAGTCATTATTCACTTGCGGTCAACAGTACTGAGCCCGAATTATGTCATAAACTCGTTACGAAAGCTTGATGATCATGCGGAGCCTTCGCCTCGGGGCATCAATGTGGTATCAGAACTGAGTGAGCCTGGAAGCATCGTAAGTTGCTCTTTGCGAGTTACCTCAGGGCGTACTCGTTCATCTGATCATGAGGTTGTGCACGATCACTGGCTCTTTGGCGGTCAAACGCCTGCGGCGTCTGGTGGATGATCAATGTCATGAACATCGTGGATCATTGTACGCGTAACTATTCATTCGCGATGTTGACTTGATCTGCGTTTTTGGTTTATAGGAATTGTTTCCTGGGGCGTGGGATGCGGCCGGCCGGGTTACCCCGGCGTTTACACGAGGGTGGCGCGATATCTGAACTGGATTCAAACCAATATGAAGGGCACGTGCATCTGTGGGAAGTGAGGAGGAAGCGTTTCGTGTTTCATAAACCGAAATAAAGACTTGCGTGAACTTGACGTGCGCCAGAAGTGGATAACGGAGCCGGAAGCAAATTTATGGCTCGTGTTAGAGACATTTCACTCCACTGTTAGCTACTATAATGTGATATTTTTTTCGAGTGGGTCTAATGTATATGCGCGAAAGAACTCGCCTCGAATTAATAATGACGCCATTAACGAGGGAACAGTGCAGAGCTCATGGTACAAGTAATCGATATAATACACAACCTCCCCTTTAACGAGCATAGGAAAGTGTAAATAAGTTGCTGAAAGCCTGCCGCTATATTAAGGTGATATTATAACTATTATGTGTATAGAAATAATTAGTAATGGCGATGCTTCGTCCGCAAGAAGTTATTTATTATATGCAAGGAATATTATTGCTCAGCTGTAGATTTGATTACATTTTTAAAACTTTTCCTTATAAATAAAAGTTGCTACTTTGTTTTCGGAAAACAATAGTGGAAAAACAAACCATTGAGCGATTTCGTTAATACGATTCAGTTATATGAGCCATATTACATTAACCCTACGTTCCCATTGTTATTTTTTGTACACGGTTCCCACTGTGGACACTTTAGTGCTCGGATGGCATTTTACAGGGAATCCTGCGTCAAAAAATTTCGAAAAAATTCTTGAACACAGCAAAATATATGGGTTTCATACTCCAGTAGATTTTGGATCGAAATCTTTTGCTGAGTCTTTGAAAAAAATTCTCAAAGTTTGCTACAATAAGAGCTTTGCAATATTCAATTAGTACTAAAGAGTACACAGTGGGGGCGGAGGATTAAGTTATTTAGTTTTTCACTCGTACACCATTTTTACCAAAGAAATAGAATCGATTCTATCGTCCACTCGCTTTACAGAACGATAACCTCACATTGCCGTGATTTCCGAATTCAATTTTCTTTTCTTCTCTTTTTCTATAACCTCTAGTAGAAGATTTTCATTCGATCATACTTGCACCAAAAATGAATACTATCACTCATAAATTCCATTGTATGATTTACTTTTAAACCCGAATGTTAAATTTGATTTTAAGTAGAATTGTCGTTGCAGAATTTTATTGCCCACCGTGTATACGTAAATATTGCATTAAAATGAGATTTTCCGGGCATGGAATTGGAACTTGGATGTAAAAATGTACTTGCAATAATTAGTGTAAGCCTTTCGCTCATAAACAGTGTTCATCTGATGGAAAATACACACCAGTATACGGGAAATTCCTATTTATTCGAAAACTCATTACAAAGTTTTGTAACTATATCAAACAACTTTTCTTTTTTTTGTTGTCAAGAACATTTCGATATGTTTTGGAATGACGCAGTTTTATTGCGAGCTGCATATTATAAAATATTAGTTACAATATCAACTTCTTCCCAATAAATTACAAGACACGAATTACATATGATTATTTGTAAATATAAATGACGTGTCGACAAAGGCTGACCTTTAGTTCGAGGTACTAAAACTAAAAAACTCCCTATGTGACATTATTTCTCCTAGCCGTATGCTGAAATCTTCGTTTCAAACTTGTCAATTGGAAGCAAACAAAAAATGCATATGCAATAGGTATGTGATGTGTATTCTAAAAAATCAAATTCCATTTACGTAAGCCATAAAAATATCGCGCGAATAGAAGATGGTGAAGGTTATAGAGACAAAACCTCTTGCATGGCTAAAATATACTCCAATCGATTCGGGTTCATGACGAATATTCATACACAAGTTTTGTAACATTATGCAATAACGTTTCAGCAACAAAATGCACAGTTCATTGAAATCCAGACTAGGATTCGATCCTCTTAAAAGCAAAATTCGGACTTTACCCAGCGAACTGGCTTATTAGCGTACATAATGATCAAGTACTGCAAATATCCCTTCACCGAACGGCATTCCTTACACCGTTTACGCCATTATCCACGAAATACGTCGTATGATACATAACTTATACCTGCGTCTCTGAAAACGGGGATTTCAGAAAAGGTATGTGGTTACCTGGCGGAGACTCGGTGTGTATGTATGTATGTATGTATGAGTACAAGTTATGCGCATAATACATGACATGTACACGAAACAATGACACTATACTTGTATAATAACGGTTCACTGTCAAACCGAAGGCAACGTGTTTCTTATGCCACTCCCCGGTTTCGTCGGAGGAGACAAAAATGTATGCACTGTACACCTTACACGAACATCCACATCGACGTGCCCACCAAGCGAAGAATCGACCTGCATATGATGTATGTGACTGCAGCTCGACCGTGCATAATGAACATCAACATTAGCGCAAATGTTCATCGGAATGATTCGTGTAGGAAATTGTTCGATTTTTAGTTTTCAAGAAGTAAAATAACGACTTCGCAAATTGATTTGTTCCTCCGCGCTAATTCGCGTTGAAATTGAAAAAATAGGTTTATTCAGGTGATAGATTTGAATAGACGAATCTAAATCGAAACGTGATTCCAACCGTACTACAATGAATACAATTACTGCCATGATATTTAATGAGTACCTCCATAACTGCGAACAAAAATGAATCAGCAAATGTCCATTCTGTAGAACAGATCAAACTACTCATAGTCTCTTATAAACTGTTCATATTCGAGTTACTAAATGAGTCTGACGTTGATATTTGAAAACGATTGTATGCAATAGTTGTAAGTTTAATCTAAAAATCAACCTCAATACCGAAACATGATTGGTGATGAACAATTGTATGGAAATCATTATATGCCGTGGAACCTGAGACAGTTCAGCTAAATCGGTGCGATTTTGACCGCTCAGTTTATTCAACCTTTTTTCTTTTTACCTAGATTCGGTTTTAATTATTCGGACTTTGAAGCAACTTGACGAATCCAAAACGAGTGAATCCCATGAAGCGTAAGTGTTCTTTCGTAAGTAACTTTCAATTCGCGGAATTCGCCGGGTTTGATGTTCCCGTAAGTTTGGCACAGGGAATTTAACATGTTACTAAAAATAAGTAAGTAAAAATATTGTAAAAAATTCACGCCTCTCCGCTGCAATTGGCGATTCGGAGGACGAAAACGTCCGACGAATCTTGACTCGTGCAGTTCGCGGTCAGTGACAGCAATCGGGTTTGCCCGTGATCGTGATCGTGAACGTGAACGTGAACGGTGGACGAACAGCCATTTCTCGAAGACGCGGACACTCGAACGGTCGAGCGCCAAGTCCCTGTCCTCTTTTCTTCTGGAATATTAAACACGTCTAGGACGTCGTCAGTCTGGGCAAAGCGCTACTACGGTAAACTACCTGGTGCCCTGTGAGCCAATATGGTTTTGTTGTACCCCTGAAAGGTGTCCGTGAAATATTTGGCAAAGTGTACGCGATATCCAGAACGACTCGGCCTTCGCATTGAAAATCATAACAAAATTTGCATTCTATAAAAGAACCGTTAAACGCTTCGAATGAGTAACATGCTGAAATTATATTACTTGGCTGTAGCGACGGTGGTGTTATTGGGCCATGTTCATCAAACGCAAGTAAGTTCGAACGATGATAATTATTTGCAGTATTGCAAAGCTGTATCTTATAAGCGATTCGAGTTTTACACCAGAGTGATTACCGACGAGGGAACAGGTTATGCGCATATTTCCCTACCTCGCGGAGACCGTCGTGATCCCTAGAAGGGTAGTCGTTTCGAAGCGATCAGAGCATTTACAATTAGTATAGGTACGCACAATTTCAAAGGAGGAACTCCAGGCCTGTGATAACATACTGTTACTTCGCCTCGTTAGCTGCCTATTCTCCGACGTAATTCGTAATTCAGTATCCAGCACGTACCCGGTAATTTGTTTTCCCCATTTCACCTCACGTGCGCGGATTATAAGATTACCGATGTATACGGAAGTATGTGTGAAGTTGGAATACGATGCTAATGACTGATTGCCATAAAACGTACATTGTGTGACAGTCGTTTGCCTGCAAATTACAGGGAAAGCAGGTAACGGTCAACCGGGGCAAAAACTTCTTCGGATTCTTCGGTAACAAGCCACCAGAGTCCGAGGCTGCTCCGGAAAAATGCCACTGCAGTAAGTTGATCCGAACGTCTTTTGTAGACCCAAAATCAGAATTTATAATGACGCCGGTCTCGTCGAACCGGTCAAGAAAATTACTGTCGCACAAAAATAATGCTGAAAAATGTTTACGTTCCAGGTTGCGGTCTGCGAAACGAGGCGAGTCGCATCGTGGGAGGCCAGACGACGAAAAATAACGAGTTTCCATGGATCGCCAGACTTTCGTATCTTAGCAAATTCTACTGCGGGGGCACCCTTGTCAACGATCGCTACGTGCTGACGGCTGCCCACTGCGTCAAAGGGTTAGAACTTTGATGTTTTATTTCGGACTCAAATCATAAAGTCGAACCGATTGGTTATTACGCAGTCGTCCGACAGTCAGAGCGATGACAGTGGCAAACGGAATGCTGATTCGAGGGTGTTCGTAGCATTGCCACACCGCCGGAGAGAGTTTACCAAATATTTCAGTTTCATTTTCAGATTCATGTGGTTTATGATCAAAGTAACTTTCGGGGAGCACGACAGATGCGACGAAGGGAACAAGCCGGAGACGAAGTTTGTAATCAGAGCTCTATCCGGCGAATTTAGTTTCCTGAATTTCGACAACGACGTTGCCTTACTACGTCTCAACGAAAGAGTACCGTTCTCGAATACTGTACGACCAATTTGTATGCCCACTGTCAAAGGTAACGGAATGCCGAAAGTTTCTTGAAACGCCATTATTACATTGATTTGGTGACACTGCTAATGATATTATTCGAAAACAAATTAATCTCTCCACCAGTTGATCTGACTCACGTGCTACGCATCGTGAGGGAATCTGATCGAGTATTAATTACAGCCTAAGGGTTTTTGTACGCCTCGGTGCCACCTTGTGATAAGCTTTTTTCAAATGTATTCTTATACGTGAACGCATCCAGCTACCTACATTTCGACATTACGCATTAAGTCGCGTAGGCGATACAAAGAAATAAAATGACACGCACCTATACCACCTTGATAAACAGGTTTCAATCTCGTACACGCCTATATTTATCAGGTTGATACCGGGCGAAAAAATTCCAAATGTAATTATCACCACTCGAATCTGGTTTGGCTGCTTCTCTGGCATATTGCTATGATCGCTTTATGACATCGAATGATTTTATGTTTTACTTAGTATCAATGCTACGTTGTAATTTTTTTCAAATTACGAATTCGCCAGAGACAGTCGTGCAGATCATATTAGCAATAAGGTAAAACTTCGAGCTTTTGCGCATATAACTATAGGTCATGCCGCGTTTGAATTCGCCACGTTCGTTTCGCAACCTCTGAAGCGACCCACTTACCGTATCAATTGCATTATTGCATTGACTGCAGCAAGTTGATGAGTGATGTTCGATAAGTAGAAATACGGGTACATGCATCGTTTTGCGCAACGACATGTCAAGATGCGGAAATCATCGATACGCGTGATTTGGTACGCGGTTACAACAATTACGCGTGAAGAAATTCCGAAACAAATTACAATTAGACTACGCATGAAAATTCTATAATCTATTTTACAATTTTATGATCTCCCGTCGAGTAAATATTTATCCGGTAATATCTTACGAACGTGAAAGCGAACTGGTTTTTGATGTGTACTCTGCCTGTTTAACGAATCTAATATACGGGTATTCTCGTGACAGACAACCAGTACGTGGGCACGAAGGCGATTGCAGCTGGATGGGGAACCCTGCAAGAAGATGGAAAGCCGTCGTGCTTACTACAGGAAGTTGAAGTTCCAGTGATGAGTTTGGCGGACTGTCGCAACATGAGCTACAATCCTCGGATGATATCCGACAACATGCTTTGCGCCGGTTACCGCGAAGGCCTAAAGGACTCCTGCCAGGTAACGGAGTAGATGTTCTGAAACGTTTTCTCTTCCTGTCCCACGTCACGATTTTCCGTACAAAAAATGGTCCCAGCCTCTACGACCGGGTCTCATCCGCCCTCAAGAACCAGAGGATAAAATAATCCCGCGTATCTCCTGATCGTGGTGTCCGATAGAGACAGCCTGTGACGCTGCAATTTTTACAGAACTGGTTTAGAACTGATTTCAGTGGAATTTCAATTTACGAATCGTATCGTAAAGCGCAGGGTGAGATACCGACAGCTCAACGTTTGGGAGCGTAGCGAATCGGAATCTGAATGTTCGACGTAAAACTGCAGCCGATGGATAAGGAGTTTTTTCTTCCGATTTATTTCAGGGAGACAGCGGTGGTCCGTTGGTGGCTGAAAGGGAGGACAAGAAATACGAGCTGATCGGCGTCGTCTCCTGGGGGAATGGGTGCGCGCGTCCGGGTTATCCAGGCGTTTATACCCGTGTCACGCGTTATCTAGACTGGATACTTGAAAACACAAAAGACGGTTGCTTTTGCGAAGACTGAGAACCGCGTGACGTCACAACCATGTGCCAACAATTTTTTCGTTAGTGGTTTGTCATTCATATCGATCACGGACAGCCGAATTTTTTAGTTTCGTCCCAAAACGCTTATTCCTATATTCTAGTATTTTTTGTACACATATTTTCAATAATTTTAGTTTCTTTTTTTTTATAATCATCTAATACATACCGTTGGAGTACGGACGGTGTCTATAAGGATTTGTATATATATCATATACGTCCACTAATTTCGCGGCTATATAAACTTATTTAGCGACTATGTTTATAGGATATGCTATATTTTTCAATTTATGTACGTATATTTGGTTTTATTCAAATTCAATCGATTAGTCGGTATACCGCGCAGAATATTTTTTAATAAACTTCCAGACCATAATTTATACCTATTATTCTTATTTGTATTTATTATATAGTTGCATAGTGACCAAACATGCCTTACGGCTTCATAGAATCGTAAGAGGTACCTACTTTCGATGTTCTTTTGTGAAATCAGACTTATCGTTAATAAATGACCATTGATTATCGATACAAAACGAAGTCATTAACATTTGAAAACCGATGAGGTCAACGATTCCGTCTTCGAGTCACATATCTACCATGGAATCAGTCAGCCAACGCGAATACGTCTCTGTTGAGTCACATTCAACGAGATAAACAACTCTTGGACGTAGATCGCAATTTAATGATTCTCCTCACCGGCGCGCGATCCCATGAATTAATGTCTGTCCAAGCTCGAACAGGAATTACAGCATCTACGGATGTTTGAGTTGGCGAACAGCATATCGGGAGATAACAACATGGTCGAAACCCAGCCAAATAACGGGACAGGTTTTCCATAGGTCAGCGACTGAGTCGGAGATCTGTTGAACCTTCGGGTGGGATGCAAAGTAGTCAGTTTGTGCACGGAGAGATGGAAGGGGGCATAAATGCGGGTTGTTAGTACCGCTATGTATGGATACCGGGTACAGGCCACTGTGCAGTTGTGCCTCGATTCGACAGGCGTAATCATGAACCTACAGGAATACGTCAAGTTCCTATTCTGCGTCTTCGTCGTTGCGTTGGCAGTTACCACCGCACGTCCCGACGGCCCCAGAATCGAAGTAAGTGATGCGAAGATTTACGAAAATTATTTACCGAATCGAAGAGAGGAACAAATCCTTATATTTAATGGTCATCTGGGACGTGTCTCCACGAACTGGTCCTACAGATTTCACCAAGTGTTGATCCAAGCAGCTAATTGTAAGTGACGATCAACATCAACGCCGCGCATAAGGTCATGTGCATTAATTGATGATTGAGGATGTTTATCTGAACGTGGAAACCAAATATGTACTTTGAAAAACGTTAGAAAATTGCGGTAGTAGCTTTTTACAGATCCTGCAGATGGTTGCTGAAGCCACTGTCATGTATTGTGGATAATAAATGCTATGGAGATTAATTTCGTCGACATTCAACACGTATTGTTACCTTCGGCCTCGTCTCCACGTGCTTCTTGGCACATTTGATTAACGACTTTTGATTTCCGTAGAATTCGAAGGACGTCGAGAAAGTTCGAGTGACTCGAGGAGTCCTGGATTTCATTTTCGGAGGTCTCAAGTCTTGCGGCGGATGTCGTGGGTATTTCAACGATACTGTAATTCAAATCAATTCTCTGTTTTTTCACTCAAAATTACGAATGTACCGCAGAATGCGGACGACCGAATCGTGGTGGGGCTAGAATTTTGGGCGGCGAGTATACCGACACCCACGAGTTTCCATGGCTGGCCAATGTCCATGTGAAATCAAAACTAGTCGTTAGCGGGGTTTTGATCAACGATCGATACGTCATGACCGCCGCCAGCCAGCTCATTGCGTAAGCCAATCAATTTTCCTTGTCAGCAGTTATGCAATTACCTACGGTTCAGCTCGCGACTAGTTTACTTTGAGATTGAACGGAATCCCGGGTATTCCGATTCCTAGATGAAATACAGAGATGAGTAATCGCGGTTGCAAAGTAGGTACCATCAACTCGCTGTTAGCGCGTCGTAAATCATACGGTCAATGGTTATTCATAACTTTTTCATCGCCTTTTAACCACACGCAATGTCCAGAGCCACAGCGCCGGAGATCAAAGTGTCTTTGGGTGAATACGACCGTTGCCACTTGGACATATCTTCGAGCAACGTGAGTGTGGAAACGGTGATACCGTTCCCGGAATTCAACCCCGAATCTCGAAGCCACGACTTGGCTCTACTTCGCCTCAGTCAACCTACGAAGTTTGAAAGGAGGATTTCACCGGTCTGCATGCCTAATCCAGGTACATTGCTCGAGATAAGTTTGTCGCTAATTCATTCTGCTAACCCATGGAACTCTCGGAACCTGCGGTCGTTCCGATACCGCATAATGTTGTTTTCAGCCTCGTTAGTATCTTCCTGGATTCACGACCATTCATCAGTCAACGAAATCCCCGAAAGAGTTATGTGCGACCCATAATACACCGCATTTGGTTCAAGGCATTATGCATATCTAGCCGAAAAATTTTCCAAGACTGTCAACGATTTTTGACTCCTAACAAAATCATTTCGAAAAGATAATTCAGCCTGGAAATTAATTTTTCTGGGTTTGTTTCAATATGAAATCGTTGAGAATTGGAGACGGTCTGTTCGTTTCATTTCACTGCTACGTACGAGTCGTTACATGACTAATCTCACTTTCTTAGATTTCGCAACGACGCAATCTGTTCTAACACACGTAAAACTATCCTACGGGACCCTGCCGTGCAGTTCTCCCATTTATATTCATCGACCGGCCCTAAATCTCACCCAGAATAACGATAATAGGAATTTATTTCCGATTCCGCAGGGTCCACTTATTTAGGGCAAGTAGGAACTCTCTCCGGCTGGATCGAAGGTAAAGCCGTGGACGCTTCCGAGACGAGAACATGTCGACCCCGAAAGCTGGGTCTTCCGGTTCTGGGATACAGCGAGTGCATCAAGTCCGGAGTTAGTCTAGCAAGCTTCCACGACGATTCCGGATGCATTGGAGTTATCGGCGGAAATTCTCTCGTGTGCGAAGTAGGTCTCAGATTAAAAACTTTCGACACAATTAAAAGCTGGGAAATCGAACGATCCGATTATTTTTTTCACAGAACGACGTCGGTTCATCCGTTCTCTACAGATCATACGCTGACGTCTACGATCTCGTCGGTAAGTTTTGACGGTTATCGAAGTTGATCATTGCCCCGAAAAAAAGTGAACTGCTCGTGATTGTCATTCGTAATTTTCATTTTCAGGTATTATGTCGGACGTGAATAAATGCGACGACAAGCCAGCGGGTGCTGTGTTCACCCGAATTGGGCCTCATCTTGATTGGATTTTACAGCAGACCAAAGACGCTTGTTACTGCACAAAATAATCATCGAAACTACGTTTTTCAGTCAATTTCAATGACCTTGGCACTTCGTGTTGTTTTAATTTGCAATATCTGTTCAAGCATCTTAAGTTAAATGTGTTGTACGATTTTTACCGTGTCCACATTTCAATGGATCGAATCTTGACAAATGGGTACTACTGATATATTCTCATATATCAGCTGAAACACACAAACGTGAATAATTATTTGATTAATCCCGTATTTTTTTTTTGTTCACTATCGTAATATCCACTTTATTCCCAAGTCAAAAATCACATTATTCAGATAAAGGAGTGAAACGGACAGCGGGAAGATTAAGTACCAAACGTAGTTCATAAATTTAGGATAACACGCGATAGACGTCCTCTCGGTAGTTGCGGGAGTAGTGAAAACGTCGATATTCTCACTTTCCCATGTTTTCGATAGCATAAAATTCCGACGATTTTGGCTTAAGCCGGTGTCGAAAGTCTCGATAAATATTTTACAGGCAAGAGAGATATCCCTGGATGATCGAATATACGGGTCGCTATACGAGTATACCATTCCCTAAAGGTAATGAAACAATTGTTCATTAAACCGGCGATGCAGCGTGCGGGATAGATAACTCATCCAACTAGAAACTACTGCATGGGCAGTCGCCGAGTGTGTTTTCGTACCTGCATAAGCCCAGTTGTGCCAGTTACCAAAAGCCGTTTTATAACAATGATACTTGTGAGTTTTTTGGCGATGCTGTTACTCTGCTTACTCTGCCCTGTACAGTGCTTGAATTCGGCATTAAAATCTGCTCATCGATCGTCGAGGCAATTAGATAATTCCTACGGAAGTCCAAGCTACAAGCACTGCGGTAAGATTAGCTTGAGGATGCGGGAGGAGTCGAGTTTCCTGCTCTTGATATGCAAATTTGTTACACTCTCGCACAGAATGCGGGAGATCAAATTCCCGCGGAGGGCAGGCGGGCTACACAAGAGTGGTTGGCGGCGTCAAGGCATCGCCGAATGAATTTCCCTGGATGGCGATGGTCGTCGCTAATGGTTCCAATCTTGTCTGCGGCGGTTCCCTGATAAACGATCGCTACGTCCTTACGGCAGCACATTGTTTGGCGTTGGGGTAAGAAATCATTTCGTTACCCCAAATCTTATATACCTGAATTACCGGATCATGTTACTTACGGTAATTAGGCGGAAGTTCCGTCACTTCCCTACGGGGAATTCGTATCATATTTCATAAAAATCTATCACCGAGGATCCTCTTATATCCTCTTGGATACTGAGACGCTACGGATATTCTGTCAGTTCTAACGTATACAGCATAGAACTCCAGAGAAATGATAAAATCCTGAAATTACTGTCAAAAATTAATTCCGATCTTTGGGTCGTTTGTCCTGCTGTCTGTGGAACACAGTATCTTTTATCAAAAACTCGTTACTCCCGTTCTCATCAACTTTTGCCACCTCAAAAACTGCAGTTACTTCAAACTTTTACCGCTAATTCTCAACTGATTGAATTTCACCCCTCAGGGTACGTGTAGGGCTGTTGAAAATTTGATCACCACCGTAATTGCATTTCTTGTAATACCGTAAGTGAATTTGTACCTGACTGATGCCGTGATGCCAAAGTTTTAGTAAAGCAGAGACAAAGGTGGCGCTTGGTGAGCATGATCGATGCACGGCTGACTCTCGCACAGTGATACTTTCCGTTGAAAAGTTTTATCCGCATCCACAATTCCAAGAGGACACGAACCACGCTGACGCAATGCTCATTCGGCTGAACATGAGAGTCACATTCAACGAGTTCATCAGGCCGATTTGCTTGCCGAAAATGAGTATGTTGATAAAGAGCTTGGCCATGTAGAACCCGTCAGCTTTTCACCTAAAGTTCAGTCCTGCCGGGGGCGTTAAATTGGAAAAAAAAACTGTGATTTGGTACTTTGTCATTGTCGCTGCTCCGACCAAAGTCTGAAAGTGTATAACTTTAAATTCGAAGTGGAAAATCGTTCAAACATCAACAATATAAATTGTGGTTTTTATATCATTTTGAGAGAGTAACGGAGATGGCAGCGGCGGGGAGAGACAAGCGTTTGTATAATTTAATACACCGACTTAATTACAGTACTGCAACGAAGCACGGCCTCACGGTTTGGCGGAAAGGTGGCCTTCACACTGGGCTGGGGCCGCGCTGACCATGGTGTAACAGTCTGCTCGCTGCGGGTCGTAGCTTTGGAAATTTATGAGACACAATCCTGTCCTACCAAAATACCAACGCTACTCTGTGCCGGATCCCGCCAAGCTGCGGGTCGCGACGCTTGTCAAGTGAGTTTTGTGTAAGCGTGAAATGAAACAGCAGGCAAATTTGCTTCAACGTCTTAAATTTCGGTTTCAGGGAGACAGCGGTGGTCCTCTGCAAGTCCGGAATAAAGATCGGAAATTTGAATTAATCGGTGAGTTACGTAGCGGAAATAGAAATATATCGACAAGTTCCATTTTCATAAAAATTAAATTAAATTGTTGTACTTTTTGATTCTACTTTAACTCGATGGCGCCGTTGATGCCAACGCTCACTATTCACCGAGTATAACATGCCTCCATTCGATTTAATAACTGAAGTTGCTGAACTGCTCAACCTCGTACACCCAGGTGAACAATAAAATTCGACCGAAGAGATTAGCATCGTTAAATTAGATTGCACCAAATTCGCGATTTGTAGTTCCAGATATCAATTGGAACTATGGAATGTACCGTAGTTTGGAGTAAATTATCGTTGTCTTTCAACAAGTTCTATGTGGTAAACCGGTCTTCTCTACCGATGAAGTTACTTAAATATTCATAGAGAGAATCAACGCTAAGTCCTTAATATCGAGGAAAAGTGTGCATATTTTCAGACACATCGATGTAATCATGCCTGCAAGCTTCAATGCACTGTTTCCTTATCGACAGAGCATTGATCTTAATCAAAACAGACATATGCGTTAACAAAAGAAGTATTGCGATAGATCATAAGCGTGCCTTTCAGGAATCGTATCAAATGGTATTGGATGTGGCAACCAGGATTTCCCCGGACTTTACACGGACGTTCCTCGACTTCTTCCGTGGATCCTTAAAGTTACGTCGGAAGATTCAATGTACTGTTGGCGTTGATCGAAAATCGACCTTTAGTGAATAAATTTCAGGTATTGATTGATTCTAGTTTATTTAGCATTGCGCAATGCTTACACATATTTTCTCATGTCTATATACTGGAATGTTGAAATTTTATTACATGTTGGTATGTGCAGGATTACAAATAAAATTTGCGAGCTCGTGTCCATATGTGCCATGCGTGTCCATGTATCTTGAAAACATAAATAAAGATTACAGCATGTTGTTGAATTCATCCACTGATTTGAAGTCTAACCAGCTTTAAGCTTGCTCAGTTATATCTGGATAGTACTCAACAACCATTTACTTATACTTCAGGTAAGTATCAATCATGCAAATCAGTAGGTAGCAGTTATTGAGTTATTGGTGATTATGAACAAAGTCTGAAATATTGAGTAATACAATAATTGCAAGTTCATTTATTAGATAAACAGTAACATTCTGACTACAAGGTGTTTTTTATAATTCACGTTCAAATCCTCGATTTAGCAGCTCTAATCGAGCTATCATAGAAATTAATTCAAAACGTTGAACGCTATAGACTCAACTACGCTACAGTAAATAGAGGCCCTGCATCCAATGAAATCATAAAAAATACATGCAATACCCTTTTAGCATTTTTTTACAGCAACCTTGCCTTGGCTATGCTATTGCCGTATTGCCGTAAGGACAAATGGAATAAGAAGATGCAGAGAGGGGACGGATCTCGGTAAATGTAAGGTGAGGCAAAGAAAACGAGGAGTAATCAATGCAGGTAACGACAGATGCGAACCGAGTCGCTGTACGGGGGTTTGCCAAGTAAGCCGCATATCACTCGGGATATAGATCGAAGTATGCGGCCACCGAGCTCAGTAGCTTCTGTAGATTAGAGGGAGTCATCAACTCGGCGCAGTTATTCGCCACATTAGCACCATGAAACGGAGTGCAGCGTTATTCGCGATATGGTCTTTGCTGATACATCAGGTTAGTTGAATTTCTCTTTTGGAATAACGTCATGAAATAATGACAACGTCACCGAAATCGCACGATAAAATTACGTCGTCGTTCCAGGTGGTCGAGTCCCGGAAAACTTTGCAGCCTAAAGTCATTGATCCGGAATGTGGTAAATTTCATTTCATATCTATGCTGCGTAGCGCTATGACGCAGGCCAGAATCAACGATATGATCCAACTTCTTGTGTTTGTTGCTTGTACCAGAGTGCGGAGTTTCCGGCGAAGGAGTCGGCAACCGAATCGTGGGTGGAGTAATATCGGTGCCGCACACTTTCCCTTGGGTCGCAGCGATCTTCAACAGAGGTTCTCTGCACTGCGGCGGAACCCTGATCAACGACCGATACATCCTTACTGCCGGGCACTGCGTGAAATGGTGTGTTTTCATGGATTACTGTGCAGCTACGTCGGCTTCGTGGTGCTAAACTAACGGTATCGTTGTCTCCCGCAGGACAAACCAGAACGATCTATCCGTATGGCTTGGAATCCACGACATCGAGAATCGCGATGGAGGCGTCGTGTCGCCCATCGAACAAGTGATTCTTCACGATGGGTTCAGGAGCGATTTCCTGCACGACACGAACGACATCGCTCTGATTAAACTCAAGTACCCCATACGGTACAACGAGAACATCAAACCAGTTTGTCTGCCTCACAGAGGTGCGACGAATGGATCAGTAAAATTTTTTCTCTAGGTCGACAATAACCAGTTACTAATATTTATCTTCGGTGATAATTACACCCTTGTGATAGAATCGGACTACACCAATCACAAGGTCAGTGCTACCGGATGGGGCAGAGTCACCACCTCTGGTAATGCTTCCAGATTCCTCCGTCAAGCTGATCTGAAAGTTATGCCCTGGTCCGACTGTCGTAATACGTCGTTCGGCAACCATCTCACCAAGTCTATGCTCTGTGCGTACAATGACGACACGGACGCCTGTCAGGTACGTTTCTCTCTAGCCTATGACTTGTGTTGCTGTCCTTTTCAACTATTTATCAGCTGAACGTAGCTTTGTTAAAAACGATAGGGCGACAGCGGCGGCCCGCTGCTCTTCAAAAGACAGGACGACAAGTATGAAATCGTTGGTAAGACACCGCATAGCCACTTGTTACGTATTGGGTCAAACTGCCTGCTTTAATCAGTTAATTCGAAACCTGTGAATCTGTGATTTCGCAGGGGTTGTCTCTTGGGGTATAGGATGTGCCAGACGTGGCATGCCGGGTATTTACGTCAAGACTACCGACTACCTGGACTGGATAACCGCTAGAACCACAACCGCGATATATTGCGCCGATAATTAGTTGGATAGAAGTTTAATGATCGATGCGACACGTAAAAGTGTGAAATAGTACCTATTGTTGTTGTGATGGTTAATAGTGTCAAGAGAATACATTTAGGCCAATATCAAGTGTTTTTATCAGACGGTTAGGCGTGGCGGTGGCGACAAGCTTTTGGGTTTCCTTGAAGTGGCTGCAAAGAGAAGTACAGGACGAGAACAGTGCTAGAAATTAAAATGGTAACCAGGAATGTGGAATCATATTCATGCATAGACAAAATTCTGTGTTGACTGTGACAATAATAAAGATATTATGAGAATAGTACGAAAAAACAAAGACGTTCTGAGCATTGCGCTTAAATTTTACACGGGGTAAGCTACAAACATTGAGCAAAGTTCGGTACCGTCTCTTTATCGTCTCCTGACGTCGTTAACGCAATTGCTACGGTATACATTTTCAATCTTGTTTTACGACCAGCCTTATGAATTTCACGTCACCTTGATAACTCCTCAGACGCCTCTTACACCAGAAGTTGCTGATTAAAAACATAATAACAAATACACACAGCTATATAAAAGAATATTAAGTGAATCAAATGAAAATTTATGATCAGTGTTCATTATTGAAACCACGGTAGCGTAAAAATCACCAACCAAAACGAAAGTCGCATTCGTGCATTCGGCTACCACATAATAAATTCTCAGGTAACGATATTTTGGTCGCTTGGAACGAGTAATTTCAATTTTCTCCGGTTCTCAAATCCACGAATATAAAAATAATGGCAAGTCAAATTTTCTTATTGAATTTATTTGTAGGACTAATAATCGAGTCGCACGTTTCAAGTTCACTAGCAGTTATAAATATTATTATAGACTCTTGTACAGATACATCATTACAAGCAAATTTCGTATCATAACTTTTTGCAGCCGAGTCTAAAAAACTGGTAACTGTTCAGTAGAAAGTAAGCCAAATTGGAAATAAGTTTTTAAGTCCAAAAGAGATCTTTTTCTTATTCAATGCAGAGAATTTCTCTTCATTTTATTTCTTGATTAATTCAAGCATAAAAAAAACATTTTCCGTAAAAACAATTCCAATTTCCAACCTTCAAATACAGAAGAGATAATGAACAAGATGATCATTAATAATACGATGAAATATAATTGTGAAGCATATTCCTATTCAATTTTACGACGTATACTTCTAACTCATCTCCAACTCAAATATCAGATAGGGTTAACCATGTGTTGTAAAAACAGTCCCAATTTCTGAAATTTATCTTAGGGAGAATCGCTCATTGAACAACGTCCATATTTCTTCCGATTGAATGCCAAACGAACAAAACCGCGACGTCATTAAAATTAGTTGACCGCGTTAAACGCCAAATAGCATGCAACCACGTATACTCTGCGCCTAATGGCAAGCTAACCGCTATACAGTCGGAGACACGAGCCGTTTGTTTACCCAACTCGGCGTTGCGTGCGCAAGGGCAGCAGCGTTCATTTCACGCTTCCAGGACAGCGACAGATGTGCGCCGTCTGAAAGTGATTTTGCATTGAGTAGAATAAATCTATGGTAAATTTAACGTTTTTATAAAATAATTGACAATGGCGGGGCTCTTGGATTTGTGCGAAAAGTATTTCGGCGCCCGAGACTTTTACGAAGTGTTGAAGATTCCGACAAACGCAAACGAGAAGCAAGGTACGTTTAACGTTGCTGTTTACAGCTGATATCCTAACCTGTAAAGTCAACGGTGTTCGGTAGAAATATTTGACGAAATCAAGTCGTATTTTCTCATCCTATGACGTTCCGAGATTTTTGAAATCGGAGTAACAAAAACATGCATCCGAGTTATTTCCGACAAGCTCCAATGACTATTTGAATATTTGCTTTGCTAACAAAGAGATCTTTATGAATCCAATGCAAATAGAGAATAATGATTATTTTGGAACATTTTGTTGCAGTTAAGAAAGCGTATCACAAATTGTCACTACTCGTACACCCAGATCGAGTGGAGGAAAACGTGAAGGCTGAAGCCACGGAAAAGTTCAAAGTACTCGGAAGGATCCACTCAATTCTAAGCGACAATGATAAGAGGAAGATCTACGACGAGTCTGGCCAATTTGACGAGGAGAGCGAGGAAGTTGTTATGAAAAATTGGGCTGATTACTGGCGATCTTTATTCAAAGAAATAACTGTCGAAGATATCAACAATTATGAAAAAAATTACAAGGGATCTGAAACTGAGATAAAAGACTTGAAGCGGGCTTATATGGACAGTAAGCATACATTCGCACTAACGTTACTGCGAGACCCTTACACAATACAATTTGTGCGCAAACGTGGGAATGTGGTACTTTCGTCACAGTCATGGTTGAATTAAGAATATTTCTATCATAACTTTCCAGGCAAAGGTGATATGGACTATATTCTTGAAGCTGTTCCATTTACAAACTGTGCTGAAGAACCGCGTCTGCACGATATAGTTCAAGAATTGATTGAAACCGGAGATGTACCAGAGTTCAAAGCTTTCACTGAGGAGGATCCCAAAAAGAAAATACGCAGGAAACGAAAGGTAAGTGAGCCGTATTGAATTAAAATAATCAGGAAAAGGCTAATACGTTGGAAATCTGTTCCCATTCCTTTCCTGTCCCACGATTTCTACTAGCCAAGTCTACGCATCATTTTTGGTGCCTGTTATGTTCCCCACCCAAATGTGTATTCCTATCTTTCATTTCGCATGATCAATAGCTAAGAAAGCTTTATAAACGATAATATCCGTCTCTCTGAATCAATCGAATTTTAATTTGATTCCATTCAAGACTTTGCCTATGAATATTGTTCAATCTGTATATCTGTTTCACCACTTCCATAACCAGTATACATCAAGTATGGATTACTCTGTACTGATAATTCCGAACTCTGGTGGTGCACCGTACTGCTGTGCACAATTAAGAACAGACTTTAACAAATAGTAGAGAACGAATTTCCTGTAAAGATTCACCCATGCGAAAAGTGCAATTGCACCGAAATTCTGAGACAGCGTTTAAATATTACTCAATAGATGTTCAGGGAGGGGCAGGGGGGAGGGGCATACCACACTGGAAAGCAGGCATGCAGTGACGTCACGCGATCATTTGGCAAAAACGGTATATATGTACAGCTGTGATTTTTAAGACATTCAAAACTGCGTGCTCGAACAACAGTTGTGAAACTAAATGAAATTACTGATGTAATGATTAACCTGCGGTGATAAAAGAGGGGGATGGACGAAGGTCTTCTAATTGTAAGCATAGAAAGGATCAATGTGGAATCAACCAAACAGACATTGTGTCAGGACAAATCATTTACCGCAAGTATTTTTAACTTGATATTTAATGATGCCTTTTCACTTGCATGCTCTTTTCTGTACTTGTTTTATTTTCGTTTCGATGAACTAATAATTTGTCAAATCAAGATCACTCGTGTTTTGTAATATCAAATTAACTTATTTGGTTCACAATCGTATACATTGATATAACCCTCCGAAATATTTTGAAAAAATCTTAAATATTTCACTATTTCAAATGCTATTCGTAAAATTTTTCAAGCTCGAAAACTTTAAGAGTACTAAGAAAAATGTAAAATTATTCTGCAAGAAAGTTGTCAAATGTACGTGTTTATTGTTTTGTATACAGGAATGTAGTGAATATTTAACAATTTTTGTGGCACATGTCCACCGAATATTCCGCAATGCCAAATGCAATGCAACCTGTTATGAATATATATCCTACAATTTTATTTTCAACGACCTCAATGTGAAAAGAATGTTGTCAAGAAACAATAGAAAATTGTTTTCTCTAAATTTGGTGATCCATTTGCTTATCGCAAATGGTTTTAAATGTCGAAGACGTGTTATCGAGGTAAAACTTATCATTTGCATGTGACCCAGTTCAATTTTTATCAATTCGATTTGAAATCACGCATGTGTTCGCCGTTTTCCACTGGAATAGCACGACCATACGTCCGTTCTATTTTCATGCTGTCCTATTTTTACCGATGGATAGCCACTTGACGATTAAACGTAGAGTGGAAGGGAGGGCTCGACCACTGGTAAATAAATATCCCGCTAACAGAAGACTTCTCTTTAGTTGCTCCAAACAATCGGTCCGGTGGTGACGTTGGACAGACGCTTATTACGAGTTACCGGAATGAAAAGTTAAAAATTTTTTAATTTCAGAATAACCCTGACCGAATCGTACCGTATATTCGTGAATGTGTAAACAACCGTGCTGGCTCGATGCCAATCGTCTTTATACATTGAAGACTTTTTTCCATATACTCTGCACATGAAAGTTGCTCGTGGAATTTTCGCGGTATTGAAGAAACACGTTTCGCCCGCTTTCGTCGAACGTTAGTCGTTCTCGGTCCATGAGATGTACGAGAAGTTCATCGGTTTGTTACAATTTCGTGAAATGAAACGCTAGCTAATTGAAAATTCTCGCTATAATTATTCAACTGAACATCTAAATTTGAGAACTCCAAGAAAATGGTGAATTCACACGCTGTGTTATCAGTGCTTTTGCTGCTGGTGTCAACTATATCACGTATCAGTGGAAATTGTGAAGGAAAATTAAAGGAATATTCCTGCAATGGAGGTGACATTTCTGACCTCAAGATAGTACAAGCTGACGTAGAAGTACTTCAAATATCAGACATGAAAGTTCCGAAACTGTCGGTCGACGCGCTGAAACGTTTTACCCAACTGCAAATATTCAGTTGTTCAAATTGTAGTATCCGAGAAATCGAGCCCGGTGTTTTTCACAACAAATTTAACCTGGAACAACTGACATTAAACAACAATCATCTGACCAGCGTGAAAGCGAATTGGATTCAGGGTCCGGAGTATCTCACGTATCTAGATCTGACCCATAACAAGATCACCGGGATCGAACCCGGTGTCTACAAACTAATTGAAAACCTGGCGGAGCTCCGACTCTCGGGAAACCCGATCGAGTGCCTCGACACGAAAGCTATGTCGAACTTAAAGTCACTGCGGATATTCCTCTTGGACCAAGTGCCCACGTTCAAATGCCCACGGCTAATGGCCGAGTTCGTCAAGCAACACGGCATCACCGCCGAAACGGATAAAACTTGGAAGGAAATTCAGGTTTCCGAACAAGATGAAAAGAACTCTTACGCAAAGGCAGTCAAGGCCGCCGAAAAGTTGGACAGGATCGTTTCGACGGAATCGACGCCGATAATTCCGATCGTCACGACACCCCGATTTTTTCCCGTCACGCAAAGGCCGCTGGAACTTCTCACCTCGGTGGATATCGACATCGGCGAAGTTCTCACGACGAACACGCTCTGGAGAGAACCGAAGAGCTCGACTCCCAAGCCGGTTCCCGAAATCCTGGCGGTACCCTCGACCACCGAAACGTCCCAGCCCCTGTCGTCGTCCGTGATAATCGAAGCGTCAAGTATCGTCACCACGAGCTACGAGCAGGAGTCATCCGACATAGTGACAACCACTTTCAGCTTGGAATCGACTACGAAGGTGGCTCCAATCGGCAAAGAAAAGGCGACCCCCGTGATCCCGGTCGCCGTTTACACGTCCGCGAGTGTTCCAGTAGTCCATTATCCTCCTCCGTCACCGGTGCCCACGGTTATCATGCCGGCACCAAACGCGACGAACGGGGAACCGGAAAGGGATGAAAGTCTCCAGTTCGCCTCTGTGTTTCCACCCCCGTACGGCAACGTCGCCGATTCTCAACCGGGTGAACAACACGAACTCGTCAGTCCGACAACGGTCAGACAAACGGTCCCTGAAGAAGAAACTGACAAACCGCTGCCGCTGTGCAACGATGCCGGTCAAGGATTGAGGAACGCCGGGAGATATGCGATCGGGATATTCGTTGTCGTGTTTTGCTTAGGTTCACTGTGAGGTTAAAGTTTGACGGTTCATGGTACCGAATACGGAGCGGCGAATATACGACTGCACTTACTTATCAGTTTTCAGCGACTTAAATTTAATTACAACTTCAACTGAATATAATCGACTTGTTTCGATATATGACGCGTGGTCTTCTTTCCACAATTGTTTTTCTCTCACGTTTTCAAATTAATAGCTTCGATTGGGATGCTTGAGAAAATCAAGTGGATAACGTAATTGCAACGACACTCGACGGAATGATAAGAAAATATTAATTTGAAATATCGTTTTTAAGCTGTACCTTGTCGACTATATGAACCATGCATTTACATTATTATATATACATATACTTTATCTTTATGTCTAGTTATAGAGTTGAATAAGTAAGGTGTTGAGTGCCGAATGGCGTTTAATGAACAGTTTAACATTTAAATAGCGATTATAAGTTTATCATGCCGTTATTCATACAGTGCTCCACACAGTTGATAAAAAGCGGATAATTATACATACGGAATTATTTTTATTCAATAAAATCAGTGCAAAAATGTTGCTGAACAATGCCGTATTGATTGTTACGAAACAACAATATGGTATAGGTATAAATAATCGTTCTGCAGATAAAATTGTTTCGTAACTATTTTGTTCTCTCGTTTTCTTCGTCAAATTTCTATTCCTACAGATAAACCAGAAATCGTGACCGCATCCATATAAAAAGCTCTGAACGCTTATCCCACACGCGTGTGCAGATCGACCTGATTTTAAAGAATAAGCGAATAAATGAGAACCATTGACAAATGGGTTTTTTTTCTTTTTCTTTACACTAAACTAAAACACGCTGTCAATTTCAATGTCAGTTTAAATATACAGCTTCTACCGGGTGGAATCTCATTTCTGCTCGTTGCGTGAGAGTTAAAACATGGGATCAGATCTTCGAAGCGTTAAAAATACCCGGCTGTGTGGTTAAACGCCATTTTTCCAGTACTCCTCTCTTCCCTTCCTCCTTCACTATCTTGATTTTGTACAAAAGCTTGCAAAGCTCACATGCCACGTGCGCGTTGAGCAACGATGTAACATCCAGTTCCCGTATTTTGTACACACGTGCGTCTAGCTTAACAGTGATTCGTCTGTATTACACTACGGTGGAAAAACTGCTTCTGCATAGCTCACTCAATCTTCCAAGTCTATCTTCCAACGCTTCCGCCGGAGGTTTAAAAATCCAACAAAACGGCGGGACGTTCCTAGTTTGTTTACAATCATTCACACTGATCCAACTACCAATTAAACACGACATGTATCGTATGTCGTATCAAATAACTACGAAATTAATGATAATTTAATTATTTACTCTCTAGCCAACGCACGTGACAACCTTGAACCCGTTTTAGAAGAATTTCCCATTAATTTGTTATACTAATGTGGCCTCCGGTATTACGCGAGCTGACAATTTACAGGGAATGTGAAATGTCGCGCTCTCAATCGTCACTCTGCGATTGTTCCAACAATTATTTCCAACGCGATGATCACGGGTCAGTTGGTGTCATGGATATATGTACATCCGTTAATTGACGAGAAAAATTTTCCTCGACTTACGATGCTGCACGGTTATTCGTTTCAGACGAATCGTTGCAACCGAATTCACTGCACATATGGCAGTGTACGAGCTTACTACATTTTTAATCACATTCCCAACGCACGCATACTACTTTCTTGGGCAAAAAAAGGTCAAGACATGATTAGAAAAACGCAAGAAGAAATCTGGGATGAGATAATTCGGTGGCACTTTGTCGTACCCACGGTGCATTGATATTAACCCGGTTTGGCTAGCTGGATAAAATAAGCCATTTTTGTATACTTGTAGACGCAGATAAAGTATTCACATACCAAAATTTAACTCTGAACGAACCTGAATAAGATTTTTCTTATCGCGAATGACTCAGACATTGAGCATCTTTGTACATATAGTATCGTTCAATTAAACCGCATATTGTTCCTTAATGTAAATGCGGCATTTGTTTCACCATTCAAACGGTGCTATAGTATTTTTCTGTGTTTTGTACATTCCTTGTTGTTTCGTATTCGGGTAAATGATTTGTGAATTTGTTAACATCACGCCATTCCGTATATATCTCGCATTTTATCTCTAATCACAAGAAAATACGATCAGGTCCATGTAAGTGTAACTGCATCGTTATACGAATACTAATACGTGGAGTTTAATTTTTTTCGCAAGCTGAAACAAAATTAATACAGGGCATCGATAGGTAGTGATTGAGCAGAAGATTTAATTTCTAATCATAAATAATCTTGAAATTTACGGTTTTCAAGTTTCCTGTGGCAAGTGTGGTACGGTTTATAAACGGGCCGAAGCAATGACGTAATTTGTAAACCATTCTTTTCGTGGTTTGTAACAACAAGCCGTGTAAAAGCAACTTAAAAATATTGGCAACGGTTCATTATTACTATCTGCAGTATATACGTATATACATGTAATCTTCGTCGAGTTTGTGAAAAGGAGTCGTTTTAGCTTTAAAAAAACATCTGTGAATTGAACATAATGAACGTCTGATGAATTTTTCTGGACGACTTCCAAACGTATAGACAGTCGTATAATCTAAGTTGTTTTTGCGAATATACGTTTAGTTACTACATTTAACTTCCCGTTGTTCAATTTGTCTCCGACGGAATGATTCGTGCAATATCTGTCTTCACGCTGGATTATCGCGAAATTAGTACCATGCAACATCGGCTGCTGTGCCGTACCGTTTACACGTAATTATGATTACCGAACAGAGATGAAGCAGGCGAATTCCCAAAAGTTTTGCCGATACGATGACGCGAGGTCGATCAATTAACGGATCAAAGAAGTACCTACACCCACAACGTGAGCCCGTGATAGGGGTCGAGTTATGTAACAGCTAACATTAGAGGATGCTTTAGGAAAGCTGCCAGATTTATAAATACTTGAACGACGTAATTCGGCTACCAGCAACGTTTAGGGTAACACAAATAACGGAATCTTGAAGTAGACCGAGGGAATAGATCGGTCCGTGACGTTCCCTATTACGTCACGCACGTATTCCGAAGGTCGAATTCCACGCCCTTCGACACATTTTGATTGTAAAAAAATTATAATGAAAAAAAGGCGTGAATAACTACGAACGGCAAAATAAACTTCCGTCGATGAACGTGTTTCGAATAATATCTGTGGTCAACTTTACAACCCACTTTACAGTTTTTACCGTTGAGACGATGCTGTAAAATCTATAAGATTTTGGCAAGAGTTCGAACAGGTGGCTGGATCGACGCGACGCGTTTCTCTAATTTCAATAACACTGATAATAGGTGCGATTTTTGTTTTACCTGGGCGGGTGTAAATACACATACCTATGTACACCCGTACAAATAACATTACTCTAAAACTTGAAGTTTCCTCTTTGAAACGATTAATTATCAATCGTTGGGGATATCGATGATGCGGCATTAGTAATAATTGCTGCAGATCGGTGGCAAATTCAATAAACCATGACAAAGTCTTGCACGTTGCTTGGTTTTTATGTCTATCGTAGTGAAACTCTGTAAAAAGCATGCGCCACGGAAGACAGTTTGCAAATATTCTTATAATCGAGGAAAATCTGTTACTCGCGCAATCCTTATAAATAGCCAGATTCATTTTCAAAACAAACCATCTTCTACATAATTTGGAAGTCTTATGAAATTACTGTATGTTACGAACTTGGCAGTTGGTAATTTATCTGCTGCTGTTTTGTTGCAAGACCTGAAACTAAATTCAGCGGTGATATTGTAGCGAAATATCTGTCACAATCATTGTAAATAGAACGTTTCAATGTTACAATAGTACAGGTACTTTCATTGCGCCGGCAAATGGCAAGAACATTTATTTAAACGTTATGCGCGTTAGCCAATCTTTATTTTGTTTGCCAATTTTTACCGCAAACTTAAATCTTACTCGACTGGATATTACCATGCGTTAAGCAATCCGGGAATATTTCATTTTTTGTACACCATAATAATAACAATAACAACAACAATAACTGCCAAACCCGCTATACCCTTTCGGATATATCCCTATAACCGACTAGTTTATACGGGGCGAGAGAGGGATGGATTAGTAACAATCGTTATGCGGCTGTAGCCGACTTAAGATGTTCAATATAAACACCCTGTAAGCATATACAGTATACATATAGGTCTGTATCCGCGAGCAATGGCCTGAGTCAACGACACGCGTTGTTGATAACTTTGAAATAGATGATTATAATATACTGTTAAATAATCGCCGCTGCCTCGCCTCGCTTCCCGTTTCTTGAAGTAGACGTACTTCCAATGCCTGTAGGCAAATTTAGTTCACGTATTGAAATATATTTATAGAAAAAAATCGAGGCTAGTACTTCGATAGTAAAACCGGAGTAGTACGCACTTGAAGAATTTTTTTACGTGACTCAACATCTGCTGGGTGGGCTGATTAATCCATCTTGAAAATTCTCCGCATTTGACTTTTCTAGGTTTTTTCTGCTATCTATAGTTTACACGAATTTGGTCTGGATTAATTTTTTCTTATCGCACATGCTTTCGTAGCCAAAACTCTCACTAAGCGCAACTTGTACGTGAATCATGGTTGCAACTATTGCAACTGTCTTTGATACTCTTCCCGATAAATCCCTGACATTTTCAGACTTTCCCCGACAGATTCCCCAAGCCAACGTGCCATATGTAGGATGAGTTACACGGCAATGAATATTATTAACGGTGTTGAATTTTCTGTCAAACAAAAATGATCATTGTTGAGTCAGTCTGACGTTGTGTGTTTTTAAAAATTGTATCAAAGGAAAAAAAAACAGCCGATGGGAAATAGAACTGGCGAGTTTTTCGCATACCTTTTCGATTCTAATTTCGTAGATGTTTATATATAAAAGTGAATTATGTTACGGTTTTAGTGGGCCAAGGAAGCGGCGGAAGCTGAGAAGCTCGAAAAGATGCTGAAAATTGAAAACGAAGAAAACGCGGCGTCTAACGCCTTATCCTTAGCGATTCAAAATAGGGGTACAGCTAGGGCAAAAGAGGCCAACAACTTTTTCGATTCGCTCGTCGAGAAGTACGCTAACAAAGCCGGAAAACCGTCCAAAGCGAAGAGTCCGAAGGGTGGGAGGATCGCAAAATCGCCGAGGAAAACCAAGAAGAAAGCCTAATTCCCAATTTCAAACCGTGAATCGTACCAAATTTCCCCTTCAATTTTATTATTTCAATGAATTGCAGTACAAATGGTGTTTATTTTTCGTTCCGTCATAATCTGGTTATTGCGTGGAACTATCATTGAAAGATGTTTTCTCTTACACTTGTAAAATCAGTCTCGTATACTTTGCTCTCAAATGTCATGTTGAAGACGGACGATTACTACTGACAATATCATCTGAAAATTTTGTAGTAAACATTGCGCACTTATATAACTGCCGTGATCGAAGCACAGAGATACATTTATCTCTTGTGTAAACATTCGCCTGCTCGCTCGCATATTCGCCATTCGGCTCATGTGGCAGTCTACGTATAGGGTATACACCCGTTTCTCATTCCCATCCAAGCCGACGAATCGTACCTAATTGGGCATCACTTGGCATGTGAGGTAATTTACATTGTTTTTATTGTACCATGAAAATTTATTTATAAATAAAATCGTCATTGAAGTCATTGCATTACGGTATTAGTTGTAATGCCGTATCGAAAAATAAATCATCTATACAAATTTGCTAATACCTAGATAAGCAGAGCCTGGGGAAAAAAACTCAAGAAATTTTGCCACATGTGGGAAAGTGCTATAATACTAATGTTCAGATATTTGTCTGCAGATTTTTAATACGGTTCCATCTATTGCAGAATCTAAAAATGTACCAAGTCAAAAAATGGTCATGTTCTTTACTAAAATAATCTTGGAAGCGCAGAACCGGCCGCGATTGAAGTTTCTCAACGAATAATAACTTGCCGGTAGTCGGTACAAAAACGAATGTTTTCCTTCTCACCGCATCGATAAAAAAGGAAACCTAGACAGTAACTTTTCACAACGGCAACGGACGCTGGTAAGCGAGTCTTTTTACGCTTTTCGCGGTCTCGTTTGTAGACTGTAAGCTCTTCCGGTAAGGTGTTAAATCGGTACTTTACTAACACACGACAAAAACTGAATTATTTGAAATGTTTTGTTTCACGGTAAACTAACGGAGAAAACTGTTTTGTATTCAAGGGTTCCATTCCAGTCTAATGCGGCATAGCACCGATTGAGTCGAGGATCTATATAAGTTCGGAATTTGGAAAGTTTTGAATTTTTACGACCGTTATTCAAATCGTCAGATTCCCTAACGGGTATTTTTACAAAATTTATACCGATAGTAGTAAGAAGAAACACTCCAATCGCCGTAAGTTTGCTAGATAAGGTAAGGCGCTGAGCCGAGCTTACAATGAAAGCCGGTAAGGTGGCCTGGGAGTCCCGATAATGAGCCGAAACCCGTTTCGGGCTCGTTATCATAAAATTGCCGGTGTAAGTGGGTGAGAAGCGTCAAAAAGACGTGCCACATCGACGCTCCGAGGGCAGAGTTTTCGCCACGCAAGAGGCCCGCGCTGCGCTTCCACCAAATCGCCGAACTCAGCTTCTTCCTCGGTGATCGTTAGTCAGAGGATACGACGACAGATTCGCTAACCCGTGGCATTACCTTCGCTCGTGTGATAGAAGCTCCATCGGCGTTATAAGTGGCTGTGCGGATCGGCCGCGTGGCCGCCTCCTAAGGCTCTCCGGGCTTCGGGTTACGTCTGGCCCTCGCCACTGCAGAGCTGCGCGTCTTGCACATCGGGTGACGCGTCCGAATTTCGAGATTCCCAAGTGTCGATTTCGATCTTATTTCTCGGGACCGTTTGTCCGCAGCGTTAAACACAGCGTTGATAATAATTGCTGTAATTCTTCGACAATTTTTTAAGGGAATTTTCACGTTTCTGCAATTTAGTTTTAGGAATTAACGTTTGAATTTCAAATCCGGGCAACCGACGCTCTGCACTATGGGTAGAAGTTTATTGATCTAACCGAAGGGAAACGACGTTTCGGGATGGTCGAAATGAATTTGAAAATTACCGAACACCCGTTGTATGGCGATCAACGCACACGCGCGCGCCTTCGCCTGTAAACCCTCCTCTTATTACGGGTGTGCGGTGCAACATAGGTAGCTAAGTGTAAACCATCATTATTATTAGCTAGACACGTTACGGGGTCTCGGATTCAGACCCATGAAAAAGCAAAAAGAAACTGAGGAAGAAAAAGAAGAAGACGCCCAACAAACTTGAGTGGAATTGCATTTTTGCTCGGTCAGTATATGGGCTACAATTGCTACCTCGGATCGAGTACGGAATTCCGCTGTACCTATTACGCAAATCGATACAAAATTCCCCTTCATCAAGTAGGGTGAACAATTTATTTTTTTTCCTCCAAACTGATCATAATTCAATTCGATACTGCATTCTAGAACATTCTTATCAGTGCCAAACTGTAGACGATAGACGTTTTATTTCATCGTTAGTTTCAAATATTGAGTTAACTTTTTCCCACGATAATAACTTGATAATGAATAGATATGAATTGTAAACCTGTCGCAAGTATTAATGTTTTCAAGTGAATACTTCGAGAATGTTGACATGACATATTATGGTGTGATGAATTCCCCTAATTAAATCAAGAGAATCTTAAACGGTGAAACAAAAAAAAAATAAAAATTCCCTGCCAACTTTCGAAATCTGGTATACAGAGGTAAATGTTACGGTGATGAGCTTATAGTGCAAACTTATAATAGTGAACGATTGATGCGTACGTCCTTGCAAAATAATTAAGTAAGCTTTCTCTCTTAATTTCTTCGAAATATCTACTACCAACATACAGTGAAACCTTTTTATTACAAGCTGTAGAAAACCCTGTGATAAAAAACCAATGTTTCTTCAAAGTATAATGATTCATTGTATACCTACCGTTACAAATAGAGATTTTAACAATTTTACTCAAGCGCAGAAGTAACGAATTATTGAATCCACGATCAAATAGTGTACGCCTGTGCAAAGATTTTTGTAATATCGTTTTCTCCGGGTGAAGGTAACACTTTGAGGTCAAGTCACGCGAAAATTGTGTTTTATTTGACAGAATGAGTGAGGCAGAAAAGCTGTGCTGCTCACAGGTAACTGACACCAAATTTCAGTGACAAGTTAACAAGTGTCTGATTGTATAGGATCATGGAATGTTGAAATTGTAGAAGTCAATTTGCAAATAAATAGGTATCATATGATTTAAGAAAATACATAGCGATGATTCGCTAAATAGAGCTGGGTGCTAACAAGCGGCTCGTGTTTTACGCTTGCACAAATTATCAACTCAAAAATCTTGCAAAATAATGAAAATTCCCAAACTAACCCGGGATCCTTTTCCCATACAGAAGTCATCCATGCTACTCCAGCTGCGGTTGCATCGACTATACATGTATACGTGGTACATCCAGGACAAATCTGACAACGAAAATTGCACTGCAACCTGTACTTACATAATGCAAAAAACACATCGTTGGCAGTAATTTGTGCGCCAGAATCTTATAATTCTTCCATGTCAACATTCAGATGCTGAAATTAACACAGTGTTCAATTCACAAGGTTAGTAATTTCAATTAGAAACTATTTGCAATTCAGTGATAGGTAAGGATAGTATATAATATTTATGACCATTAATTTTATTCTCACGAGCAGTGATAACAACACGGTATACATTTTAAGCAAATACAAATACTTTGACTTGCTATTAACCAAACTAACAATTAATACAAATTTTATATTTTGACTTATGAAGTGTAAATGTCAAATCGACTTGCACGTGTACCTGATTCTCAGGAGAGTAGAATATTTATATATACAAGTTTTTTCGAGTTTGTAAAACATTTTCTATAATTCATGAAAGCTCAACACGACCATATATTATACTGGTTCATTGAATGAACACAGATTTGGAATATAAGGCAGACTTACCGGAAGAATACAGAAACGTCAAGTGTAGGTAAAAATTAACATATTTTCCGAACAGTGCACACATACGAGGATAAAGGGAAAGAAAACAGGGCTGTGAAATTGGGGGCTAGACAGCGGAATGTGCAGCAGAGGTGCGAAAGGTGTGACGATAACTCGAGATTTGCTCTTCGTCGCCTTCTTCTTCTTTTCCCGACTCATCCTCAATCTCCTTCTTCTCCTTCCCGTAATAATACAATAATACTATTTTCGTCCTGACCGGCAGCTCTCCCTTGCAAGATTCAATGATACTCCCCGGGTGCACCCCGTTAAGTCTTAAGAGTGCCGCGAGAGAGGGAGAGGACGCCATCGGAAACCTCGTTGCGGAGTGTTGAGGCGCGACCGAGACGGAAGATGAGGTCGACGGGAAAGTGGCGAGGCGGGGGCGGAGGGGGAGGAACCGAGGGGTCCATCGGGACGGCAGTGGGGGACGAGGGGGAGCGACATTCCAGAAGGCGGCGGCGGCGGTGGTTCTCGTGGGAAACCAAAGAGAAAGAGATGAGAGATCGCCTCGCCGAGAGAGATGGACTTGAGGTATAAACTCTAAGGCGTCGTCCCCAGAGCTCGTGCACAACATCTCGCCGAGGGCATGTTGCGCCGTCTATGGATATACGTATTATACACCCGTCGAACATGCGACACCGCCTCGAGGAGAGGGTGGCTCCACCGCCGATGTATCCAGGTTACAACAACCCCTGACGCCCGTCTCTGGGACCGAGAGGTTTGCTCTGTGCACCGCTGGCACGTGTGTAGTAAGGGAAGAGACGCACCCAGGATCGTCCTGCGGTCCCACAGGATACGCGGAGATAACTTCGTTGCGGAACGGATACTACTTTCGATCGATACGATCATCGATCGGGACCAAAACGAATTCTTGCGGACATTTTGTGTCTCATCGTAATTCACCGAGTCATGTAATCCGCGAGATTACGATCTTTCGTCGAATTATATCTGCATGCATCGCCGTGATCAATGAAACGTTGAAATTTTCTATTACATTACACATCGCGACCGCCGGTCGAGAACACATACCTGAAATTATGTGCTTGCGGTTGAATCAAGAATTCAAAACCAACGGTCTTGAAAATTGACACCAAATTGTGGTCTGAATACCACCGGCATGTGCACGAAGTATCTTATCGTCGGTATCTCTCGACCCGCGTTTGAGGATTTTTTTGGTCTGCAACAAAGCAGTCTCATCCTCGTGTCTTTTCGAACCTGTGATGCTTTGAAACAATAATTTTTTTCAACTCCCATAGCGGTATTTTGACGAAAACCTTCGTCTATATGCCCGTGCATATCCACGCTGAAACACGTCTCGATAACTGATCCGACGAAGTAGCACAGGATACTCTGTTAGTCACTCGGCCCGACAAGTGATTTCACCAATTACTCACATCGCAACGCGTCGTCAGAGGCTGTGAATCTAGCTTTACGGTTGATCGCACGGGAGTCCATATGCATATTCTGCGGAGGATAACTATACCACCGTGATCCTGCCTAACTTTAGCTTCACCCACAAAGCCTGCCTCAGCAGCTCCTCCGCCTGAGTAACCGAACTTTTATACATTTTCTCCTCGCTAACCTATCGGTTTTATCAGATTTTTATCGCATCAGTGACACCCGAGCCAATATTTTTTGCTTAACCAGTCTTTGCCGTTTTCTTATTCTTGTTTTTTTTTCGTTCTCTTTTTGTCTCTTTCTTTCTTCCTTGTCCTCTTTTTTGCAAGCGCACGCATGATCGTGCCATTCCCATGCTTTTCGTCGACGATTCTGAACGCCCGATGCTCTCGACGCTCCTTAGGTGTGACTGATCAAGGGGAACAAACAAGCATTGAAGTGTACGCTGCCGTTATTTGCACAAAGATAAGCTCTAGAAAGCAGACAAGGATGAGCCATCCGTCATTATCATGATACAAATAGATTGTAGTACTCAGGTACTGACGTGGGTGAAGCCCACTTGGTTTTATGATTCATTGCATATTTTGGTATCTTGAGATTTACGATACACTCCATTTGCGGACTTGTGAACATAATTCGCATCTTTTGAACTGCCTTCAATTCATACTGCGCATACGATAAATATTACCTTGACAATTCTACAGAAACTTCTACTCTAAAGCCCCCAAAAAAAAAAACCGATGAATTAGAATGTAAAAACATGCGGTGCTCTGAGGAGAATGAAGCAATGTTTGCGCCAGCAGACCGCAGTGACTGGTTTCATCAGGCTTCAGATCGTTATGGCATCAACATCTAGCGTGAAATCAGAACTGTCAACGTGTCTCGAGAGACTGTTGCACGCATGAAGATGCTGAAGGGATTGTCAACGGTAGAGCATCTGGTACCTGCAGGCTCCGGAGCTAAACTGGAATCCGTATTTCAAAACGAGGATTCCCCGTTGAAATTTTCCACCGCAGTCTGTGACGATCAACGGGGAAATCAATCGACACTGTTAATATTCTACGCCGTTTTGCAGGAAACATTTGGTATCAACCGATAAAGACCTTGCAGCGTTGAGCGCGAAACTTTGCATCCGCAGGACGTCAGCGCCGCGAGTTGTATCCCGACATGCGCGCATCCTGAACAGTTTCAACAGATTCAACAGAAAGTCTCGCGCCTGTCGGATCGCGTCAGTCAGAGAGTCTTTGTCGGTGAATGCGCCGTGCAAAGACCCGGGTCTCTCCGCATGCTCACAAGTCCTGCAGGCACGCCAAGGCGTTCAGGCGTGAGCAGCTTTTGGCCCGTAACGTGTATTGACGTGGTGAAATTCCTTGTACGACGACTTCGCGAAGACAACAAGATATCCCCATTATGAAACTGAATTATTATTCCCAACGGCGCCCAGCGCAATGTATAAATCTCTGAAAATGGAGCCGGCCATGCCGTGTATCTGGCGCGAAAGCCCGTTCGGCGTCAATTGCCCCGCGGCACCGCCGCGCCGTCCGGCAAGCGCGAAGGATCATGTCCTCCTAACGGGGTTCGCTAAATCCTTAGCCGCGGCGAAAGGATACCGCCCGACGAATACGCCCCGAGAGAAATATACGACGGGTGTGTCGTACAGGTTGTAAATCAAAAACCCATGATTGAAACAAGCGATTTATTACCCTCCCAAGTTCTGCGATCGTAATTTACACTTTTCGCAAAAACAAAATCAGCTGCGTCTGAATTCACGCTGCAAATGAAGTACATTCAAATTCGTTGTACAGCCTTCGCCGAATCATGAATCCGCCGTATTAACGTGATGAATAATTCACCTGAACGCTTTGAACAAATAACAGTGATTATTAATTCACTAGTACGTACATATAACTTGGAAGAAATATGCACTACTTCATTGCGAAAATTATTCATTCTCGCATCCATGTGGCGATCAATGCAAATAAGTAGGTTATACAGCTTCGACGCGATCTCTTGGAAAGATTTTCTCGCCACGATCATGCCGAGCATGGATTGTACAATGTGCAGGAATCGGAAAGTGACGAGGTGTGATATTGAGAGGGCGGAAGAGGAACGGGATACTGCAGAGTGAAGAAAACCGGGACACCTTGTATAGTATAGGTAGGCAGGCAGAACCGCGCGCTCTCTGCGAGATGAGAAGCAGCGCAGGAGGAGAGTTAATTGAATCCGAGGAGCGTATAAGTGGAATGGGCTATTCCTCCGGTCGACTTTTCTTATTCTTCTTTCTTCGGTGTAGTATTGGTGATGGTGATGGTGATGGTGTTGATGGTGGTGGTGGTGGTGGTACGCCGAGAGAGCGGTGGCAGAGGGGGGAGGGGGGAGGGGAAGCATTCCTTTGTCTCCGAGCGGGGACCTAGATCATACAGGTATAACGTACACACGCATGAGTCCCAATATCCACACCGCAGGCTCACCTACGCGGAGTAGGTACACACCTCCGGGCTGCATGCAAGGGTAACAGGTACTTGTGTTTTATTTCCGGCGTGAATCCGGACCGATTAGTCCCGAACTGGCGGAGCTATCGCGAAATCCGTAGGGATAGCGGGGGCCCGAAATTCGGGTACCGTGGTATATTTGCGTATGTACATACCTACAACCTCGCATCGCCTAACCTAACCTAACTCGTGCTGAAAGTTGGGGGTCGCGGGCGCGGCGGCCATGCGTCGGGGCAGGTAAACCTGTTCGGATGAGTAAACAAAAAACGAGCAGATATTATATGGGCCTTGTATCGCTGCTTTATTGCTAATTTAGAGACACTCGCTGTTCACCGGCACCACCGAACTTTATAGCCTTCTGCACATGCGGTTATGGCTCAGCAGTGCCTCGCATGCGGAGGAGATAGCCGCCCGGTTGCAGGGATTACCGCCGCCGACTCGTCCTCCGGGACCCTGCAAAGCACCCGGCCCAAAATCGCGGACCGATCGAACTCTCTTCGCGCTCTGCTCCCTAGGCTGCTCGATCGCCTTGGCCAGCTTCCGTCCGCTCCGGCATCGCCGGGCGAGACGTCTTCGCGTTTAACGAGCACGTGCTGACGAGTGGAGATGGTATAGGTGTGCGCTTGTCCAGGTGGAAAGGTCGCTGCAGACGCCTCAAAACTGCTCTTGAACTCTCGCGAGGATCGGCTGAATTCGACGAGAAGGACCATTTTCGCGCCGTAATTTCAGCGCCTAACGAGCATGCCCGCCTCTCGTATATGTGCTCTATTTTTGGAATGCGAAAAATCTTGAACATAAATAACGATACGACGTTCTGGACGTCGACAAAAACTACGCTAATAGGAGCAGACAATGGAATTCGAATTTTTGCAGAAAAAACGAAGAATCCCTACGAATACCGAATGCGTCGAGGCTATCCTCAACGTGTTTCGCCATTCTCTTGATATACGGGGTGTCCCGCATTGCGCTCGACTTTTCGAGGGCCTTGCAAGTTTTTGTTGTCGCATATATATGACCCCTCAAATTTTTGCAGCTTCCGATCATCTCGACCCAAATGAACTTCGGCCTCCATTATCCTGCTGCGAATTCTCGATGGCTGCGATCGAGTTTTTCGAAAGTAGTAGCGGTGGCCCAAAAAAAGCAATTATTTAAAGAAGAGCAATACGAAATTCTAATCGTCCCTGAAATCGCAAATTCAAACTCGATGAATATTCAAAAAGATGGGATTGAATTAAGGTAAGGAATAGTCTGCAGCTGAAAGAAGGGAACCTAGTGAGGTAACGAGCTTTTTGAATCACGAAGATAATTAACAGTGACAAGATTCAATCTGTTCCAGCAATCGGTCAACTCCTCAGGTTTCGCTGAAATTCCTGAAAACCGCTTTCGTTTTCGAACCAGTCAACGCATGTCACCTAGTAAAAAACGACCGATGCAGGGTAAGTCGCTGGTGTAGGGTAAATTTTCACCTGAATATAAATTGGTGTATAAATAATGAGCATAGGTGGCGGATAAGAGAAAAATTATTTGCGGGGGTCCGTTGCAAGTAGGCAAAAGGACCGGCATTGAAATAATGACCGGTGAAGAGTGAAGTGAATCGGAGAAAGGATGGGCCGCAAAGGGGTGAAGTGTCACCTCGTCGAGATCACGTTAGGTGTCAAGGGGCCCGTCCTCCCCCTAATTGACAAATTGGAATCTTATTAGAAGGTCGTGCGGTGTGCCGGGCGCGGCGGAGGCGAGCGAACGAGGAGCGCGTAAGGAGGCCTAACAGGTTGTAGAGATGGTATAAGGCTACCTTGCCGAATGCCACCCAGGAAGCGTTCGCGCGTGCGCGATCTGTGTGGCCTCGACCACCGAGAAGGGCCGATGGCGCCCGAGTCGAGCCGAGGCCTTCCGAGTCCGCCCGAAGCGGACGTTGCGGGCCACCCGGTAGAGAGCGCGCGTGCCACATCCTGTGTGGTCCACGAAGAGACTATCCCGGGTCCCGCATCTCGCCGAGCGACTCCCGGCCTCTGAGTGAGCTCCAGCTCTTGCGCCGTCCTGCTTCCCTGGTAGCCCCGGCTCTCTTACTCTCTGGCCCGTAGCTTGCACGAGCAGCGAAGACTTGCGGCAGCCCGGCTTTTGCGTCACTACCTACGCGAGGATGGCCCGTCCCCGCCAGTGATAGAGTCCCGTGAAAGGGGCCCGCGTCTGCCGGCGACCACGTGCTAACTTACAATCCTACGTCCCAGGGGCCAGGAGTCTCGTCTGGCTTCACCGTCATCCTCTTCTTCCTTCTCTCCTTCCTACGGCTTTCGGTCTTTTTTTGAAGCCTGACCCGTATCTAGTTATCTTTTCCAGTTCGTCATCGTCGTTTATAATTGTTCCGCCGGGCCCTCGACAAATGATCGCCCGATGCTGAGTGCAATTCGAAATGTAAGCGTACACGTTACAGCGTATTATACCGGCCTGCCTGCCCGGAGGCTGTTGTTAAGTTGCTTTCGCGCAAATGTAATTTGCCAAGTATAAGGTAGGTAGGTGGTTAGGTATGTATGTACCTCTGCGCCCGCTGTCGAGTTTAAGTGTTCCGGTGTGGTAAATGTTGATGACGCGTCTGTAAGCCGCTCGCGGTTAAGAGGTGCGGTGGGCGTCGCAGCGACGATGTGGCGCTCGTAATAATTGTCCTGACTATAAAATGCATTTTCGCATGTTAAATGTAAATGGATTTGCGTTCGTGCTCAACGGCACCAGGGTTCAAAAGAACCGCCCCGCATGCGGCAGAGGACGCTAAAGAGCAGCGAAGCCACGGCCTGCAGTCCGGCCGAGTGCCTCACACAGCCGGGAACCAACCCATCCTTGGTCCCAGCTACGAGGGCCGAATACACGCGCCGAAACCTCTTCAGCTCCACCTAAATTTATTTTATATTTCTACCTTTTCTGGACCTTTCACAATATTTGGGTGCAGTTTCGCGGTGCCTACGCACTGCGGCGGCTTCAGTCGGTGGATATTGTTTTGAGCCTCGAGTGATGGATGGCTTGCTATCCTACTGTATCCCCTCTAGTCTCTCTGTCCCTGTCCCAGGGCTGTGTAGATTTTAAAAGATAGTTTAGTAGTTTTCTTTTGGGCCCCCATTTTCATCGCCCAACTATCTATTTCACTTCCGGCCATTTGTATCGCGTCCACCGTGACTCATTTCCAGACAGTTACACGCCACGGGATGGGCGGCGAAAAAAAAACACAATGTCAAATCAAAATATCCATCTCCGCGGGTGTACCAAATCCTCAACTCGATCTTGCGTACAGCATGATATGTTTTCTAACCGCACGTTCGCGATTGAGATTACGCATTCTTCTATATTATAGCGTCACATCAATCCTATAAATAAGCGTTAACTTGCATTTTCATCCGACAGCCGTTTCGCCGCAACTATATTCGCTATTGAAGTAATGATCCAGCGAATCTGAAGCCATTAATTATCGTCCATTGCAACACTTCGTGTATTTGTATTCTTGCGGGTTATTCGCTGCGATGCATCAGCCAGCTGATATACACATTCATTTGTTAATCACTCCGAAATGCTCGCCAGCTGTTAATCCGATACGGATCTGATTGCACTTCAGATTGAAACCTACTCTCCGGGGATTTTAATGGCCTTTTAAATAAACTTGGTCGTGCGGTTGACAAAGGAGCTTGATACCTGCGGCCCACACCTTCGATTTCTCAAACGATCATTCACACTCACTACATACACGCTCGTAGGCTTATAGACGAAAAAGTCCTAATGAGATGCTGTTTGCTCGTTCATCTAATCTTAATTTTAACACTGTTATCAGAGTTTGTTAATCGACGTTCGGACAAGCTCGATAACAATAATAATTACCCAGCTGAATTTCTGTGATTTCTCTTCACAAACGGAAGTTGGAAAAATCAAATCCCAACGGGGATCGAGATAGTGTAGCGCACATGCAGCGTCTGCACCCCAAGAACCCCTCGCGTGATTCGGCCCTGCACTGCTCAGTCCGAACGTGGCCCATTGCACCAAGTTCGTGCAGGTATATAAATTCTGGTGCTATTATTGGGGTTTCTGCCTTCTCACAGGGCCTTTGGACCCCTTAGCAGGCCCCGTGGCGGCCCCTTTGAGAGACCTCCTTCTGCCTCACTCTGCCTCTCTCCTGCCGGTCCTCTCTCGCTCTATTTGTTTTCCCCTACATCTTCCGTTTGCTAAACGCACCTTAAATTACGCCCTGAATGATAAATATTTACTTCGTCCATTACGCGTCGGGCCCTTGCCCCGCGCGCATCGCGCTGTATCGGGTTACCCAATACCGAATACTCGCTGCCCAATTCCCGGTGCCCGATCCTCTCCACCCACCGGCCCCAAAACCCGCGTTAAACTTGCCGAACAAACCCCGTGGGCCTCCTTTCGGCTTGTTTTATTCGTTGTTCAACGCGAGCGCACAACGTGCGAATTTGAATCGAAGAAATCAGGCGTGCTTCACCTCTTCTTCTCACATCTTATCTCTGTTTCAGTCAATGTCCAAATTGTCAGGCTCACTTATGGTTGAGAATGGAATGTCGTTTCGCACCAGCAGGTACAATTAGAACTTAGAACAGGTCGAGAGCTTTCGGCAGGTCGCGTGGTGACGTTGACCTGTTCAACTAAAGAATTCCCCGTTTATCCAGTTTCCCCGAAGTTCCGCACGTAAATCATCGCCTGTGTAAGCATCTGCCCCTCTCTCCACCCACGGAATATGCACAGCTGTATACTAAAGCGCAGGGTCTGCGGTAGAGAACGCCTGTATGTAGAAGCCTGGTCTAAATCACTAGATCAAACAAGGCGAGGATCGTGTAAAAACCCGCCTTGACCGCCAACGTATTTCCGTAATTTTTTCCTCTCGCTCTTTCGATTTTTCAATATCAAACGCCTTTCGCAATAACATCTTCACCGTTTGGGTTTATGTAGAATACTTACTTAAAACCAATCTGGCACTGGAAAAAGAACAGAGTACCCGTGTCAAAGATTCACCGACATCTGGATAGCACTTAATATCAACTCGGTAGGTAGACGGATTTTTCCATCTGTAAAAATCTGTCCAACGTCTGATAAATATACCGTTTTGCACGTTATAGAATATCATCTGCACAAGCTGTGCAAATTCCAAAACGAACTTGAAAGAGTTACGCTCCGAACTACGAGACGGATATATTCGCGGAAACTGTGACCAAAATTGCCGACAGTGTTATACATTACACAACTGTCATCCGCAGATCGGTTAAGAATCGGTTGTGACCTAGAAAGGAAAGTCCTCTTTCTCACAGTTCTGGGAAAGTCCATTTTTCCTGATCTCGAATCATGAGGTAACAGTGGCGTCACTGCCCCTGACGACGACACACCAAACGGAGACCCTGGCCATAACGTTTTGCTGATAAGATATTGCGACGCGAAGGATGTAGGAAGCATGAGAAGCCAACAATCCATTCGGTGAAACATATGCCCGATGCCCAGGTAGATACGCACGTTGAACGCACCTCGGGTAGAGGCACGTGTGAGGATGGAGTGGACTTGCAATATACCAGTTATCGTAGAAGTGATAGAGCTGCAAGGAAATGCGGCATGTGGGTGTGTTGTGTACACACTGTGCCTGCACACCAAATACGCTACATGACTGGACACGGTTAGAGGGATAAATCGTGGGTAATGGAACGGTGTTTATTATCAGTAAGCCCACGAAACTAGCAACGCTCACGGCGCGGTTAGCAAGGCTAGGAGCTATCAGAGGCATCAGTAGCTTTCCGGCTGCCATCGGTGGCGCACAGCACTTCTCTGCTTAAACGACCAGTTGAAAAGCCCGCCGATTTACAATACGAGGCAAATCACCCACCTGAAACGTTCGTTATTCCTACGGTTAATTCCTCGTGTTCAGAGCATATATTTTAGGGTGTAACAGGTTATTAATTGTACCCAAAAATACACATCGTTGTGCGGCAGGTAATCGGATCAACTCTTGAATGGAACTGCAGACTTCATGCCTGTACCGTTCAAACTATGTACATTTTTTTGATTTCATCCTAAGGTCAGTCAATCGACGGTCCAATTTTTTGACAAGTTCGGAATACTTCAGACGAGCACTTCTTGTTTACATAGAAGATAGCCTGCTTGCTATGCACAGAGTTATGATAAGCGGTAAAATATTGCGTAACTGCATCGTTTCTCGCTAATGGTATCATTTCGTCATTTCGGAGAGAGTGCAAAGCTTAGAAAGAATGCTTATGAAGTATGAGATACAGGTATGCCTGACGTAATATCGTTAACTGTGAAACAATTTACAGTAAAAACCAAATCCAACTAATCAGTGTTCAGAACAAGTCTATGTGCAGGATGAAGTCGACATGATAGAACATTCGAATTAATTGCTGCATCGAAAACGACTGACGTTGAACGAGAAATAAAACCGAAAACAAGAAGGTAAAAAGGAACGATCGAAAAGTGTCGGTGACAGAAGGATGAGAGCGGTGGAGGTGAGGGTGGTAAGGTAAGGGCCAAAGGGTCCGGAAAGACTTCACTCAGCTGTTCCCGAGAGATAACTCCGGCAACAAACGGTCGGTGGAGAAGACATCCTCGGCGAAGATAGCCAGTGCTTCCTTTCAGAGGTTGAAAGTATCCGACGCAGTTCGGTTTCTCGGGGGGTTGAGACTCAGACTTGGCGAGTCGTTGAGCGGGAACGAGCCGCGTTCGGTTTGGACCGGGTTGAGGATTGTCAGGGAGAGAAGCGGAGAGGAGAGAGAGAGAGAGAGAAAGAGGGAGCGATACGCCGATAACCCGGACGACACACGGGACTCTGGAGGCGGACGGACCGAGGAGAGCGATCTCTGTATGAGCGGAGGGACCGTGCGGCCGGCGCGAACCAGGAGAGGAGAGAGGACCGTTCCTCGGTGTGTATTCCTGTTGTACACCTGTCCTCGTTTACCTGGCTCGCCCCGCCCCGGCCAATCGTGGAGCAAACCGCGGGCGTGACGTCACACCTGGCGATCGCTCAGGGCGGGTGGAAGGGGGAAGTCCACCAGGAGTCAGCGACGTCGCCGGTCTCCGGCGGGCGGCAGGGTGGGGGAGGAGGCGAGAACCCGGTTTGGTCCGTCCGTGGCACCCAGGGAACACCAAACGCACCACGGGACATTTCCCACCACGGTTCGTCGGGAAAGCGGCAGTCAATCCAGGACCCCAGATCCACGTTGTCACAGTTTTGACAGTTGTCGGGCTGTTCGATACGCACCACGATTACAAATTCACGACGTTCGCCAACCGCCAACTTGCGAACACCCGTTGAATCCATAACGTCAGTTACACGTTAACGAAATTGCACGATGTTCGTCCACCCGGTTAAAGCTCGGAAATAATTATTATTCGCGAATTTTCCTTGTCCTTACATACCGCTTGTAATAACCGATCCGAGCCGATATAACGTACCGATTCACGGCGCGAATCTGGCACTTACGGCCTGGATCGATAATTACTGTATACATACCGAGACACATCGGCTTAAGGGAAAACGCAGAGTAAAGAATTAAGAAGACCGCAGTTAATTGTCGGTAAAAGTGCCGTGTGATTGATCGATCTCGGGCCTTGTAGTATCCGCCCCGATTTCCGTATCTTGCGTGCGAATTTCAGCGGAGCAACCCGCGAACTGGATAAATGGCAGGCGATCGGTTCGTGACGACGTAGTCGGTACCGAACGCGGTGCAGAGAAGCAGACGTGATTTATCGTTACAGTGACAGGTGTGACCACAGTGTTATTCTGGTAAACGGTGTGCCCTCCCGCTTCCGGATCCACCGTCGTTCGCCACCCCTTGGTGCCAATCGGCGAACGCGGTGACAGTTCGCGGTGACCCGGTTGCCGGTTGCTCAATTCGCGACGTCCACGAGGCGCAGGGTGTGATGCCCTGGTTATGGCTACTACGCAGTGAGGCGAGACGAAAGAGGCGGACTGGGTCGGGATCGCACCGAAGCTGGGTCACACCAACGACGGACTGACCCTATCGCACTGGGTCGGGAAGATATTATGGTGAACGCTAAGATCGCGAGGACAAGATTCGAGCTGCGGTGGATATTGGTGTGCTTGGTACTGCTATCGTTCTGGCTTCCTTCCTTGGGCACCGGCCTCGCCGAGGGCTGCGGCCCCGGAAGGGGTAGCAACCGACGGATACGTCCCCGGAAGTTGACGCCGCTTGTATTTAAACAACATGTGCCAAACGTCAGTGAGAACACTTTGCCCGCCAGTGGACTTAGCGAGGGTCGCGTGTCCAGACACGACGCCAGATTTCGCGACCTGGTGCCCAACTACAACCAGGACATAATCTTCAAGGACGAGGAAGGCACTGGTGCCGATCGTCTCATGACTCAGGTGAATATTCAAACCGATTTACCCATATCCGTGTCGAATTGTAAACGGTGCGATATACGGTTGGACCTACAGCTGTAACGTGTAATCGTCGTTGCAACCACGGCATCCGGGCACACGTGGTCGGTCTCGACGACGTCAAATCCGTCGCGTCAACCGGTAGATAGATAATTCCTGGCCGCTGTTTGGTGTACTCGCGTCATTGCAAAGATATAATTTCATATTAATGTATATGTGTGTAAGCATCGGTAGTTACTAGGAACAGCGTTCTGTAGAGCATATTATAACGTCGTATGTTTTCTTTCTTCCGCAAAAGGCATCATGGTTATCGTCATAGTGCGGGTGAACGTTGACCGGCGCCGGGCGCGTATCTTCGATGCAACGATACTACGCAAATATTAACCATTCTTGCACGTAATACATAGCACTTAGAAATTCACACTTGACTCGAGGTAAACCCCCTTACTTGTACTTGTAAATATATGGTTTAAAATTCACTCGAACACTAATTGCGCTTGTACACACGACAGAAAGGATTCGCTGAAACAACAGGAAAGGTGTTAATATCATGGCGATAAAAGTTTTTTCCTCTATTAGCAAGAATTATGTAGTTCCAGCTAAAAGTTGTTTGATCAGTTGGAGGAATTACCTGTACTTGTAAAACATTCGCTAATACAGCTAAAAGTAATTTGCTATCCGTACAGCGAGAAGTCTTAGTTTCCGTGCTAAAGGTTATACTTGGAAATTTATTGCTTTTAAATATTTATCCTGATACAAAAAATGATCAAGCGCTTAGGCTGTAAAACTTTCGAAACGGTGAGGCTGTACTTACCAAGAAATTGCGTAGTTTGTAATTTCTTGGTCTATCCGTCACTGTCGTATATTGATAAAAATATTACGGAATATGACATATTTTCGCAACGTTAAAAGAATCCGCAAACACGGAAAACTGCAACCTGCGTCGCGAGATGTCTGGCACATCGCAGAGATATCACTGCGTATACATAATGCTCACGATAGGTGACGTATGAATTTTTTTTCACCGGCGCAGACGGATGCTTAGATTTCATATGTGCTAATAAGAAGCGACGCTGCACAGTCCTAGGGCAATGTGGATTGAGTTAACCTAGTCGAAGTTGTCTAGCTGGGTCGACGTAAGCCTGAGGCCCAACTTAAATTTTTATACGAGTTAAGAGAACGGCGAAGATCGCACGCTAAGCGAAGAATAAATGAGGGAAAAAATATACCGAGTCCCTAAGTGATTGTGGGAAGGTTTATGGTAGCCATAACCAGTGTTTCATTTGACGCCTAGACGCTTCTCCAATTATACGGTAGATAAATTCACCAACCTCGTACTTTTCTCGATTTCGATCGTGTCACGAAGACCCTATCCTAGTCCAAATAGCGTGGCGAGACCGCCGCGTTTTGTATCTCGTAATTGACTTCAAGCCTCTTCCCTCGACCTTTTGAGGATCGGCACTCGGTTCCAATGAATCGAACATTCCAGCTTGGTCTCGATGAACAATCCTCACTTCTCACTCCATCGAAGCAACCTTCTCGCTTGCCCCTCGGGCTTCAATCAATGTATGGATTGATATGGATCTGATGTTGTAGCAAGGATTGAACCCCACGACGAGCACCGATGCTAGAAAGTGTCGTTAAGTGGTTGTCACTTGCTTGTGAGAAGTGACATCACTTAAGATCGCAGTGTCTTTTTAGTCGGAACTTGAGCCCAACAATAAGCTTCCGATTTCGATGCGAGTGCGTCATTATCGTGCAAAATTGCAGTTAGGTGAACCGGATGACGCAACCTCTCGAAAATTCTTTGTCACGGTGCGCAAGTTATGGTTCTTTAATAGCGAGTCGACCATTTCACCCTGACCGTCCTCGAGTCTCTCCGCTTCGTATGCTGAGATGATATCGAATGTGTCATCGTTGCTTGGACGGTGTTGGGTGTCGCTTATCGCTTGACTCTTGTTGCCACATGGTTTGATACAATTACTAGACGCCACTTGTACTCGAGACACTCGGTTACGACTATGTCAGACTTTGCCACCGCACTTTACCCGTCAACTCGACGTTTCGCCAACGACACCTACGCAACCTTCGCACCCGTGAGATGAGATTTAAACGCATTCAGCACAGTTTCAAATCAAGGACGGACCTACGAAGTCTTACCGATTCCCCCAATTTTTTCAATCGATTTACTTTCAACGCTCAAATTTTGGCCGAATGACTTTTTGCCCAAAGTGACGTTTCGTTCAAGTGCATTTGTTAGATATACCTATGGAATTCGAAAAGACATGTTGCGGATTTGCCAAGAAAATAATCACAATATCGATCAATATAAAAAATATTTATGTAAAAAGTACGCTGTATTATTCGAATGTACACTCTTCGCGCACAGTGCACAATGTACTCGATGTTACGTTTCAATTTGTATTTATTACGATGCAGGTATTCTAAATACACGCATACCTATACATTTTCAGGCTCGCGCACGTTACACAGTATCGTAAATAAATTTTACACCCATCTGCTAGAGTTTATCGATGGTTGTATTAAACTGCGGTATGAAACGTGTCTAATGTCTCACTTATAGCATCGAGAGGTTCGGTCAATGTAATCAATTACATGCAATAACACGTGCGAAAATTTCAATTTTCCATTTTCATTCTTCCGCTGATGTAATTTTCAAGACCGTTGAAATAATCAGTTATGGAGTAGATTGAGTTTACAACTTGAGCAACTCTCGTAATGATAATTGTTAAAGAAAATTCAAAGATCCACAATAATCGTCGTGTGTATAATCATTTCCTGAATGTTGTTACTCTCAAGTTTTTTAATCTTTTGATCAGTTCTATTCTTGTCATCGCGGCTACTTGTTTACGATCACAAGTTGCAGATTCAAGAAGTGCAATTAGACAAACGATTTGACGTATGGTACCCTGCCTTTTCTTCGCTAATTGGAGTCTTTTCTTTTCTTTTTTTTTTATTCCTTTCCGCATATCTGTCTCTTCATTTCTAATTTCCGAAATTTAATGTCCGAAGGAATTTCGATGAGCCATGTTAATCGAGCTCTCGCCGACAGTCATCGCGCCGTGCTGCAGCCGGTATTATGAGCGTAGGTATATGAATAAACTTTGGTGTCGCATTTCCGAAGACGGTGAGGGTCAGACAGTCCGCGGAGTCTCGTTTACGCCTTACAGTATATAAGATGCGTGTGTGCCTGCGTATATGTGTATGCGATCCAGCAGGTCGTCGACGAACCACGCGACAAGCGATTATTAAACTTCATTGTTCCTCCGTATCGCTGTGTAATCCTTTCTCCCCGTCCACCGCACGTCGCTGACATTTCTGTTCATCTCTATAAACAGCATAGGTATATATATATATATATATAAAATAACCCGTGCGTCGCGGCATGGGGAAATATCCGCACCGGTTATAAATAGACGATACGGTTTCAAGAATGAACCATGCAACGGCTGTCTTATTTCTACTTAACTAAATGGGGGTTAAGGTCGTATAGTTAATCGCACTTCCTTTGTCTCGGGCCGCGGGTTCGCTAATTACCTCGATGGCTCGTCAGTTACATTTTTAGGGTGAACATCGTTTTATGTACGCCGAACCGGTGCGACCTGTTACCTGAGATCGGGGGTTCTCTCGGTTAACTTTTGTCTTAACGTGTGTAAGCTCGTCAGTTCTCCTTCATCCTCTATTTCTCTTTCTCTCTCTCTATCTCCCTCCTTATTTTTTGTTCTTCGCTCAAAAAACAAGATAAACAAGAAACTTCCCTCGGTCTGCAATCCTCCCGGATCACTGCACCGCGTTAGCAGCGATGGATTTGATCAATCGGTGTAAAAATACCTGAGAAAATTGGGTCTCCAATTGATACAGTAGACACCAATCGCCTACGTAAGGGTTCAGTATCTAACACCGCAACACGATATTCACTATACAACCGCAGGCTTGTAAGAAAGGCGCCGATCTTTTCGACGGTAAAGTCGCCGAAGACAGGAACGTATAACTCGCCCGGCTGTTGGAGACGTCGAAGGCTTATCTCAGAATAGAAGAGGCTACGAGTCAAATTTATCGGTCCTGAGGCTCGTAAATCGATCGGAATTATTGTCCCTTACAGAAATAGATCGTTTGGCCCGTGTTCCAACATATTAAGAAAAAAATATGTGCAACGCGTCAGCGACCTAATTGTAAAATTTGTCAGCGGATACAGCTCGTCGTTCAGACTGTAACGGCATCAATTTTCTTACAACACGGTACTCTTGTTCGCAACCTCGAAGCCGGCGTTTTGTTTCGGTGTCTGAACGAGCATTGCGGTTCCAAAACACTCGGAGACCATTCTTACTTTACTCTTCCATTCCTCCCGCCTGTAATACCCCCTCATTTCCGCGTCCCTCGCCCTTTCATCCCCCGCCGGATCCCCGAAACCAACGAAAAAGCGCCAAATCTCTTACAACCATGGATTTGGATACCCTCAGTCGATAGACGGCGACTAAATCGGTGCCACGGCTGATCCTGAGAAACCTTCGATATTTATTTCTGTGATGCCTTGATCCTGCGCTGCGCCGCCCGCCCTCCTGCTAAAGGAAGGAAGGAAAGCCTCCCTGCAATCCCTGGCTGCAGAGTGCAGGATATACGTCGCCGGATGGCTTGATATGGCGCAGTACGATGCAGAGACGGGCATGGTGCATGAGCTGCAGACCGCGCGGCCATCATGCACGGTCATGAGAAGTGTGCGTGAGGTCAAACGGGTCAAAAGATCATGATGCGGCGATGGCGGCACGGGCGCCCATTCCTCTTTACACGTGTATCATAACCTCCGCGTCTTGGTGCATGTTATACACTGTACATAGGAGAGGAGGTACCGTATACACCTCCGCTCGTCCTTACGCCGAGCCTCACTTTGCCCGTCAACGAGTTTTCTTTTTCTCCCTTGATTTAAAACGCGACGATCGAAACGGCGCAAAGATTCAACCTGCACCGATTGTAACGATCCCTGGAATTGCAGCAGCGGATCTTCGTTTCGATTCTCTCCGATCGAAGAATTCGGTAACGATATAAAGTTTTGCAAATATACGGGATAGCTGTCGTTGTAAGATGATATTAGTGACCACTTCCTTCCTACGGAGGCGGCGGATCCGATGTCCAGTTTGAGGTCAGCAACGATCGACGTGGGAACTCGCTTCGCTCGCTCGCTTTCAGGCTCGATCTTCTTGCTCGCACAACGTTTCAGGGCTCGATCACACCCCGATAATCACAATAATTACTACAAGCACAGCGGTCCCGGCAATTGATCGTGTTCTTTGTACGAGTTTTCTCGTACGTGTGATATCATGAAAGGATCGCGATCGTGGCGAACTAATCTATTCAACTCTTTCGATTCGTATAAGGCAAAACCTTGATGCATCGTGGAAATCAGAAAACGTATCGATGATTCTAGCCAGAATTCGGAACAATTTTTCAAAAGAATATTTCAGTTCGAAAAGAAATTTTAGTTTAATAAATAATTACTGTATGTGTATAATAATTTTCGATCAAATTATATGTATCTGACACATGTACGTACATACCACATTTTTCTGGCATTTTAATGTTTGACATTGAGGTCTGAGGTTACTCAAGATTTTATTTCACTTTCCGAATGCAAAAGATGAGAAAGTTGACAAAATTCGTTTACAAATTCGCGACATCTGTAATCAGAAGTTGGAAAGTATTTTTAAATCCCCTGTAATCGCTTCGTTCCATCTCTGATCCGCAGCCATTGTTAGACAGGAAATTATAGTTAAATCAGACGCGAAAAGCAGCTGGGAAACGGAAACCTTTCGTGGTTTACGTTCCGTCAGGTTTGATTTCCACCTCAGCGCGTGTTACCGATCCCCGACATCCGGATGACGTCACTAACGCTCAATTTCTCTCAGAATTACTTCTCGAGCTTTCGGCTACGCAGGCGCACGCAACTTATCATCCGACTACGACGCCGCTTTACAACACTAATTAATTTCTGATTTTGTCGCTGCAAAGAAGGTTGGGTGTAGAAATATAATAGAGCTTTTCCGGTTTCTCCTGCTTTTCAATATGCTCTCGGATTTGAGTTCCTTTTAAAGCTTCATGTAATGAAATTTTTCCAATAAGTCAAAACTTTACGACGCTCACCTGCGCACGAGTACGTAATAGCACATAATAAAGCGAAAACGGAACATCTTTCCGGAGAATTACGGTGTAGAATAATGAAGAAGAGAGTGAGGTGCCTAAATTTGAAGGAAATAAAAAGTATAAGTAATGATACCGGTTAAACCACGGTGGCTAGGCAGGCGTAGCTCGCCGCTACAATACACATAGGATTCATTCATTCATTCATTCATTCATTCATTCTCTGTTTTCGTCTATTAATTCCCCGATTTCACGGCTCAAGCTCGTATTATACATTTAAAATTCATGTATTACGCAAAGCATTAACATCTCAAATAGTAAGAGACAGACGGAACCCACGCGAAGTGAGCGTAGTACCACACCGATATTTTCTCCTAGCGATGGATGTGAACAGAATTGTTCGTGATCAATGTAGCTACTCGATCGCAGTGAGACAATCGAAACTATGAGAAAAAATCAATTCAACTTTTAAAATAATTTTTATATTATAATCTTTTTTCAATGTTTGTTCCGCACGCATCGCGCGCCACCCAGCGATAATCGCCACCGTTTATCGCCAGCATAACTCGCTATAATTCTATCCGCACACCTTGCAAGAGATGATAAGAGTGATTATCATGTAAATTTCAATAACCCGGAGTTTCGTGCAGTCATTACGATAATACTCCCGTACGATTAACGAGTCGATCGTCGTCGTTATACGCGTCTCGCGCAATTAAGGCTGCTCTCCTCTTAACAATCTCGTTCGTTTAATGGTGTACATCCGTTTAATTTCAACGGTAAATAAATCGCAATTCTTTCTACCCCTTCTCCTCTGTTTTCCGCAAAATATCACACAGGTACACGCTTGATAAATAACTGAAATAATATGTATTTTATTTATTCAACGATACGGGAAATAATTATTCGACGATGCGAATCACGAGATGAAAATTCTCTCGGATCAGCTCGGATCATTCACTACAAAAGGGGCGGGGGTGAGGTGGGCTGGGGTTAGAGGGGAGTCCATTCCAAGCCTGTTGTTAGTGATTTAAATACGAGCATCATATAACTTGTTAATAAATAACTGTATAAATGCATGGATTCCATTGTGCATTGTAACGTACCGGTCTTTCGGTTACATGTCGTTATATAGGTATATCTATATCTCTTGCACGTATAGCCGAGGTACAGGGTATAATGTTGCGTGCGCGTACGGCACAAGTACCCCGTTTGTATATACTATACATGCATGTGTGTATACTGGCCGAGTATAGGGTCTATTGTTGTTATTATACGAAAGTTATGCATATGGAAAACCCGCCTTGGACATGTCATCGCGCGGCGTCTAGTCTTAAAATACTTGTAACAAAACGAGACTTTCAAAATTTCTTTCAAATACCTGCTTATTTTTGCTTCACGTTCTTTCTCAATTTTTTTTTATTTTTTTTTTTATTTTTTTTTCTTCTTCTACTTCTTTATCTCCTTTTCTTTCTTTCGTTCTTTTCTCTTATTTTTACTCCTTTTTTCTTCTTACCAACGCGATCCCGAAGCTGCGGGCTTCTCTCGCCCTGCGGCCTGCCAAGCTGAAATATACACAGATAATGGAAACCCTTGGCGACAGTTATTATCGTCAACCGATTATACGCACACAAGGCATAATATGTTGTAACGTATATTATACGTGCTTCGCGCCATGTTAAAAATACAGGTATGCATATGCGTGTCATATGACGAAAATATTCCGCCCGGGGGATGTGAGTCTTTAATTGTAGGAGGGAGGCTATTCGGTTCAGCGCGTTAAAGAGACGAGATACGTAGACACTTACCTGTACTTTACGAAGAATAAAACTGACGGTATAAGCGAGTAATTCAGTCTTCTGTATGTTAATGCAGCCGCTTGCCGCAGATATATAACCTGCACCATTGCACTGCGCGATACCCCGAGACGAGCTGGGTAGTAAAAGATAATTAAACGCCGCAATTCAACCGTTCAGAGCTCAGACACTGTATGCGCGTAAGTGTAACCTGCAGGTTACCAGATTCCAGCCCCGAACCCTGTTCCCAATGCCTCGGACGCATCAGCTGAGCCAAATATATTACAAAGTAAGCATTCGCGAAAAGTCGACTCCTCTTCTACGATCCATCTCTTCACCGCATACGCGTGTAAGAAAACATGCAAGCGCCTGATTTTCAAAGCATACGACGATCAGCCCGAACTCGTGTAAATATTTCCCGAGAACGTAGATAAATTTGACACGTGTTAAGCGAGACAGGGAATTTCGGAACCGCTCGGCTCAGAGATTACAGGCGCCTTAGTTCCGTGACGTCGCGATAGCTGCTGCTGCACGCGAAGCTTGCAAAGCTTGGAAATACCCCCGCGCATCCTCACAGTCAAGGCTTGAGGCGAAGCCTAGGATGCCGCACGTGCATCTGTGTGGCGGACGGAAGAAGAAAGCAATGCCTGAAACCGCGGTCTTGACGCACACAGCCACCCATTGTTTGTGATATGGAAATTAATTGAATTTATTTGAATAAGCACAGTGTTCTCCGGTTGTTCCTACTACCCACCTACGCCTCTCGGGGCATCGGCGTAGCCTTTCCCGACCCGGCAGAACCGCTCCACTCTCCGGCTGCATATGGGATCTTGTCTTTTCTCTGTAACGCATTATATACCCGTATATTATATACCTTCGCTTCACTCTGCAGAAGGTAGGTTGGCGGCTGTAAGGCATGAGGACTGCGTATTACGACTGCGAAATGGTGCGGCTTCCACTTGAGCTGGCAGAAGTTATCCGACGGCTTCTTTATTTATTCATAGCCCAAGTCGAACCTCGGCCCTACCAGCGAAGTAAGTTCCTCTAGCCTGCAACGATCGCACTTTCGTCGCGCATTCGCGGAAAACCAAAATTGGCCCGCTTTCATTTTGATTAAAATTTATTAATAATTTCGCATCTCTATGTTATAAATTTTATTCATTCGTGTCGTTGCTGTATCGGTCACCTAATTCCAACATCTGCGCTGGATCTCGGATTTCAGTCGAAGATTTACGGGTCTGCGATTTTGAGCTCACGTCACTGATCGCATTCAAGTTGTATGTTACGAGTTCAAAAAAATTTGCAATGTTCATTCATGAGGTTATTGCCTTAAATGTTTTTATAGATGCGGTCGAAGCAAGCGTGATCGTTGCAAAGTCCTACCAATTGCACGTTAATTCATCAAAGATGATGTTCCGTGACGGTATTTCTATCGTAGCTTAATAATTTTAAGGAACTTAGTTTATAATAGTAAAATATTACATTTCATTTCACATAGTCGTTTTATTTTTTAAAATAACATTACATTTCATGCAGATTAAACTTTAGGTTGAAATGATATCGTGTCAGAGTAGGTATCGATAAAAAAGTGCATTCAAGAATCGCCACATTTCGATTTCACGGAGCACATTTCCATACACGGATCATAAATTTGCATCTACAAAGTCTTCGGTAGACCGGCGAATCGGACCTGCCTAGTGTGAATAATAATTCCTCAAGGCGCCAATATCCTTCTTTTTTTTTTACGCTGCAGAAGAGAACCAGCCCTATAAAATCTTCGATTCAGTGTAATGATTATAATTAGTGGGGCATGCGTGTACTTTATAAGTGAAGATCCGAGCACCGGCGCCATTCGAATCTGAGGTTAGCCAGGGTCGGTCGTTCATCGAAATGACGAAACAAGCGACCCGCGGTTCCCACGGGTATTTCCAAAAGGCCCGAACGGACCCTCAGACGTGTGCATGCCATTGCCTCCTTCACCTCTGTACCTAATAAAATGTGGCTCAAGTTTTTAATGCCTCTAATATACTTTAAGGTCGGACTTAAGGTTCACCGGGATTCGACCCGGGCTTAAACGGAGCCGATCCTCGCCCCGACGTTTATCTGTCTCACCGCAGGTGAGCTTCCTCTCCTGTTCAAGCCGCTGCTCTTACAAGTGCGATATCACGCCTCTGGTGTGCGCAGTCCGCCATGCAGGCACACAGTCAAGGACTTGTTATCCTTACGGCAGTGCGACGATCAAGGCCGAGTTTACGGCTCGTTAATTGTCCGTCGAGAGGTATAGAGACGTGCTAGAGACTCGAGGTGTTCGGCCTCTGCATCGAAGTCGAGACCTTGCAGGCTCACTTTCCTACGAGCAGGTGGAGGTAGCCGTTGTATGGTTCGTTGGAGTGGAAGCGTTAAGCTCCGCCGAGATGCGGCTCGAGTGAGTTTTTGGTAGAATAGAAAAGAAAGAAGAATAAAAAAAAAATCGAAATACACAGCGCTATACAACTGCTTTTACCACCCCACAAGGAAATACCTACTTTCGACGATGCTCGAAGTTTTATCGACTGTGAGGTAAAGGGATAACTTTGTTCGAAATGGATTAAGTTGCGCCAAAGTTACCTCTCCGGATCTCGATTAGGAGATATTGTCAAGAAATTGACGTTCTCAAACCGACCCTTGACCTCTCTAGATCCGAGACGATGGTCGAGGACGCGAGGATGCAGGCTATCACTGATTTTGAGCCGAAGCCGACATTGCGGAGAATTTCGAGTGTCAATTTGAAAACGTCGGAGGTTGAAGTCCGGGGCGCAGAACGAATCGCGAACCTCGGCGGAGGTTAACGAGGGGACTGGAATCAGGCTCGAAGGAGTTTTAACAAAGTGGATGATAAAGGAGAGAAGTCGAGGTGTAGCTGGAGAAGACACGGGACGAGGCTCGAGGAATATGAGCGAGGCGAAACACATGTGAGGATTAAAGATGGTGGTGAATAGAGCGAGAGAGAGAGAGAGAGAGAGAGAGAGAGGAAGCGCGGAAGGCGGAGAGAAGGAGAGAAAGAGGGAGAGAGAGACAGGGACGAAATGAGCCGCGGGCGGGGGTGGGGGAATGGATACGTTCGCAAGGGAAGCGGTTGGTTGCCGCCCTGTTAATTAGGTGCCTGCCTCCCTCCACCCCCCCTTCGCCTCGTCCCGTTTTCATCGTTCCTCGTCCTTCCCGAGGTTCCAGATCAGGCTCCTCTCGCTCTATTCAAACCCCACCGCCGTTCCCGCCAGAACCACCGATAGGTACAACTGTACGAACAGAGTTCCCTCCTTCACCCGCCAAACCATTCACGGGTCCACCGGCACCGATCGCCCGCTATAAGCCGGTTCCTCGAGCACCGTGAACACGTCTGCGGTTCAACGATTCCCCGAATTGACGAGCAATTACAACTTCTGACGAGTTAAGACTCGAGCTTAATTACTTATTACATCAATTACGCCCTAATGGCGGTGTCAACTTCGGATGTGCACCTCGTGCGCTGCACCGCCCCGCGGCTCAGGGCGATTCCAGTTTGTCACATATTTTTCCACTCGTGTCCAGATATATTAGATATACCTGTGTAATAACGCGTGGTGAGAAGAAACGTAAACGAGGTTCGTTTCATATCACGTAAACTTTATAACCCGCCCTAAAGATTTTTTTCTTCAACCTGCGGAATTATAGTATACTATACCTATAAGTATATGTATACATATTGTATAGTATACATCTTGTGGCCGAGAAATTGAACAGATTTATTTTTGTATAAATTCAGCTTACTTCCAACATGGCGTAACAATTTTGCTGGACGATTATAGTATGTCGAACGCGTTATATCTGATTACACACAAATTTTTGGTCTATCTTACTGACGTCAGGGTTTGGCAAAAGAATCCAATTGACGTGAGCCGAAGTTATACGGTGGCGATGAAATAACCGGAAGTCATGTAAGTCCCGTACGGACTGATGTTAAAAGCGAGTATGTACGACGATTGTATATTTTTCAATATATTGCCAGTCACGCGTGAACACTAAAAGTGTTTGAAATACTTATTTCTCTTTCCGGCTAGTAGCTGCTGCGGTGCTCATCGGTTATTCTGATTTTGTAAATAAGTTTTGCTTAAAATAGACGAAAATAATCTTTTCTTGAGCAGCCTTAGGCATCATCTCCGTGGTCATGTCGGTTATTGACGTAAGGATCGTAGGAATATTTGAACATTTGTTTACAATAAATTATAACGTACGCGTTCCGAACATATGGCTCCTTCCCTTCTTACTTTTCTCGCAAAACTTCATCACTCGTCAAAAGTGGTAAGAATTAAAATTTTTTCCTTCGTAGTTGCAAGTCCTAAGGAATCGCGTTAAAAAGTTTTTCAACTTCTATACGCAAACCGTCTGACATGAGGCTACGGATTGGAAAGCCGAAGATTTTACTTTCGTAGATTTGCGCGCTCCGAACCTTTCATTGGATTTGATTATACGTTTTGTCATCTTTTTCCAGCGAAATCATTCGCTGAAGTTACGAGCGCGCTCCTAATAAGGAATTCCTAGCCTTTGGCAAACTGCGGTGCTAAAAGCTCCTCAAGATCGGGAGGAAACACGTTACCCTCGTGTAACGAGTTCATCCTAATCTCATTGCTTTGTCCGAGGCTCATTTATCCGTTGAACGTTAAGTATAATTAACACAGTCGACTGCGGTGCGAGTGTGAGTTTGTACAATTCCTTGGCTCCAAAGCCGTGACCCGCGTTTTCTCATTCACTCTCCTCTACCTCGCGTCTGTTTCTCTCCCTTCTCTCCTTCGGTGCAGGGATGAGTCGAGCAGCGCAACTTCTGCCGCAACCCGCCCGAGTAGGTACGGGATACCCACATAGGATGGCTGAATCTCAGGATGCACGCAAGTGAGCCTGCAGCGGTCAGAGATTCTCAACTCAATTTTGCAATTCGAGAAGTAACGAAACTCTGATCCAAAGATCAGAATCCCGGACCTATAAACCAGCGGCGGGCTTTTCGGTTGAGCAGGACGAACGGGGGCGGGAATAAAACGTGTGTGAACTATGGGAACGTGCAATGACCGGTTCTCTAATTGGCGTAAAAGCCCGCAGAACACGAGTGGACGTGAACCGGATTTTGGGAAGGTTTCTAAAAACCGGACGTATTTTTCGTGGTACGAGCTCGGAGGAGATGCGTAGATATACATACATGTTCGTATACATTATATATACACACGTGTAACCGTCGAACGTCAAGATGTACGAGGAAAGAATTGGAATTCCTCTGTCGAGGTCCGGCGAAAGAAGTAATGGAGAAAAACCATCATCTCGAACATCGCGATTCTTCAATATTGTTTTATTTGTCAGCCTAATTTGAAACGTCACCGGCTGCATGCCCCGGCATTTGCCCGGCACGCACTCTGCACTCCCATTTAATTCCCGCGCATCTCCGAGGACCGGCTATGCGGTAATTAATTTAACTTCTTGCCTCGGCGATGGCGGCTGCTAATGGTTTTCTTGTATCTTTGACGTCCGCTGTCGCCTCCGCGGTGCGCACTAATTTGATAAGAACGATTTTATCGGCCTCGACAAATCGACAAGTGCTATCCGCGCCCATTATACAGGTAAGCTGCATGGTCGGTCTGATCGCGCCGAGTCGACTTCGGTGCAACGATCTTCCATAAACATCACCTTCCCTCCGGCTTATTTCCAACAGAATAGACAGCGTGGATATTTTATTTTTCTCTTTTCTTCTTTCTTCGCTTCCTCGATTTCCGTGGTGACTGGAGTACCGTCAGTACATTCACCGGGATGCACGCATGAATATAGGTGGATATAGGTGTATACCTATACTCGGGTATGCACACAGGTTCGCATACGCGTAGAACGATCTTTTTTATACCGTCCCGATGCGACTCATTGTTTAAACAACTTAGCTAATGGTTTCCCGTTAAACACGCGGAGTGAATCGATATACCTACAACCTTACACCGTGTATTAAACACGTTGCGTGGGGCCGTCGACGGATTATGTTTCAATTTGCTTAACAATAGCTGCAATCGTGACAATTATCATTATTATACATGTGCGTATTGTACGAGCCTAGCAATAGTATATACAGGCTGACGGTAAGACGAAACAATAATAATGATGTATAATTTGAGGAAGTTGAATTAAAACTGCAATATTTCTCCGTCGAGGGTTGCAGAACTCCGGAAGTTCTTTTTACGTACAGGTCTGCATCTCTTGTTCTTCCATTATTACTACTTGGGTAAGCACAAAGGCGGATCAGATTTTAAAGTACGATTTATTTTGACTACAATCGACGCGGTAGCCTCTCAGGTTTGTTTCTTCCTCTTACTTCGCTACCATTGTTTCCTCGTGCAATTGGATCGAAACTTTTATACCCTTGCCTGCATTGCGGTTGTTCATGCTTGCCCCCGTAAATTGAGAAATTGGAGATCGCGCGACGGATCGAGACTTGGGATTCTGGTGATCGTTTTTCGAAATTCTGTGCCCGAAGGCTGAGAGCGGACCTGCATAAGAGAGAAGCGTGAGAGACGTGCGGCAATCGGTGTGAACGAGGGGAAAAAAGGGTGTAGCCAGAGACTAGCCGAGCCAGGAGCGGGCTGAAACGAGACGTCGAATAAACCGGTGGTGAGAGAGAATTCACACCTCGCGCCTTGAAAAGCACCATCGTTTCGTGGTCCTGGTGTTTGCCCGTCTCGTTAACGCTTCACGCGAACTCACACGATCTCCTCGCGTTCCTCTTTTACAGGAATAATGCAAAGAGGCCTCAAAGAGCCACTCACTCCATTATATGGCGGAAATTGGAGTACAATGACACAATGCGAAGAAGTGTTCGCTCGTGTGCCGGCTCGCTTCTCTTGTACATTATTCCTCATTTTGTCATACAGGTACGATATTATATTCCTCCTTAGAATAGGAATTCCTCTTCTACTCTTCTGCTCCTCTTTACCCTCCCATACGCTTCGTTGAAACCCTTTAGAACAGTGATCCCCACTCCCGAGCTGTAAGCGTCCTGCAATTCGACCACTGACAAACTTGACCACCGGCCTACAAACAAGTTGGACAAAGATTCCTGCATCCCGTGACGTACGGAGCACAGATGCAGCCCAAATATTAGCGAGGGCCGATTAGTCGTGCATGGACCCCGTGGTACGAAGCTATTCAGTCGAGCCCCCGGCGTGCGGAGACATTCTTAAAAGTCTTCTCGGTGTTTCGTAGGGGATGCGAGCTCCAGGGGCGCCATGTCGAACGCGAAAGAGGCGTGAAGGATCCGAATCGTCACGCGGGGATTGCTAGGCCCGAAGCCAGGTTGAATGCCGCGAGTTTGGAGGTCAGGTGGAGTTGGGCCAGGTCAGTTCGACTCGGTTTCGGGCCAAGTTGGACTTCGGCCAAAATCCCTGCAGCGCAGCGCGCAGCTGGGAGAGCTTTCAGCGCGGTTACGTGCTCGGAAGTGTCGTCATTGTTTTTACCGTGGCCAATCGCCACCGAATGATTTACTGGAGTTGTTTTTTTTTCTTCAATTTTTTTTTACAAAAACTGTTCAACGGTGAACAAAGAAAGGGGTAAACAAGGGTAGAAATGAAAAAATAACAGGGGATGTAAAGTGAAGCGCGGTTGAACGGAAGCTGAAAGGATACCGAAGTCGAGGTGCTGGACACCCCCGTGAGGCGGACAATGGCCTCTGAAGCTGTCTGCAAACAGACACCATTGGGCTGTAATTTACGACAAGAATAGCCGGCTGCATCCGAATGGCGTGTATACGCGCGGTTGGCATACAGTGGACAAGAAGATTTCCTGTGTAAGGTTGTCCGAAAGCCTCGGCAGCTTCGAGACGTATCGACAGGTCTTCCGTTTTCTTTGTTTCCCCGATACCCACGACAACGACGACGTCTTCGGCACAGTTCAGGTACTTTTCGCCGGACGTGATATCGGCGGGTAACAAAAGCTCCGCGTCTCTAGTCCTGGGTTGTTTATTTATTCTTTTACTGTACGCATACAGTACATTTGGCAGCACGACGGTCACTGTAGACCGAGAGATGTTAATGCTTCCAGCTTAGTCTGCACGGGTCGTCGCCATCGTTGTTTCCCTCAAAGATGGTAAGAGAATACGGTGCACTCTCTCAACAGGGCTGCGCAGCGAAAGCAATAGTTCTGTCATTTCCATTGCCACGTAAACAAACTTATTCCCGTTTAAACGCACAATTTTTTATGTAAAACGCTTACGCAAATAATTATGTATAGAAGAAAAGGATGTGTTAATAAAACAGAGACACACGAGTATTTTTCCAGACTAAAGTAAAATGAATGGCCTGGCTGAGAGAGTTTGCGACTTTCCCGTGACGCGACGCTCGCCCGAAGCTAACTGGTGGGTGTCTCCGATTCCTGGAAAATCGCTTCCCCTCTTTTGCTGTTGGGGCCCTATTGAGAGAGTGCACTGTAGATAATAAAATGGTGTTATATCCGTAATGATTACGTTATAATCGCTGCAGTAAGGTTTTACTGCGGCCATAACCGTCCTCGCAGGTTTATAGCGATGCGGCCGGGTAGCTCGCGACGCCTGTCCTGCAAAAACCCTCGTCTCATCATCATCGTTCACAGCCTAAGGATTTCTCGGAGATCTAGCGCCACGGTGTAAATCCAGCCTGGTTAGGAAAGCTCCGAGCAAAGAAGGAAGAACCCCGTCCACGCCGGGGTTCGAAACGAAGTCGAATTGCGCAACCCTAAGCAACGCCGCATCTAATATCGAAACGCGTCACATGCCACAAGCCGTACGTCGTGCTTGCGCTCGAAGCTCAGGCTTTATACCGTTAGCACCGAACTCCGCGTACGCCTGTGTACATATACCCATGTAGACGCACACTTTAGCCGCATCGCGTATGTTAACATCCGTCCTTTCGACTAAACTCCAAAACATATATATCCATCGGGCGTGTAAGGTTCGGTCAAATATTTAGCCGATCGTGACTACGTCGGGTGCAGCAGCTAGGCACGAATACGAGTTAGGAGCCTTACAAGCGTGAACGACAAATGACGACGCTGACGTCCCGGCGCTGACGCAGTCCTCATTCCTCGATAAATCGTGGACACGCCATCCGTTCACCGTTCGCCCTAAAACGGCGTAGATTTGTTGTTGAATTTTCACTCGCCCTTTCTTTCTCCCCCGTCTTCGTCGACGTGTCATTTTCATCGAAAGCTCAAAGCGGGCTCTCTTCTCCATCTCGGTGGGCACGAGGATGACCATCGTGGTTAGCGGCCGCACGGTGCCACCGCGCGTGGATATACCTGCTGCCTGGGTATAATTCCGGCAGATTGATAGCCGCCGCATTACTGGAATTTATCACGCTTAGAGGGATAGGCCTTGTGACTCGGTCCTAATAATAATAACAACAACAACAACAACAACAACAACAACGACACCAGCAACAATAATAATAATACCAACCTGTTACGGGGCGTGCTCGACCAAGTGGCAGCGACTTAATATTATTTAATATTAATCGGGGGACATTCGGGAGTCGGGATTGGAACCCGGGGAGCCTCTCTCTCTCTCTCTCTCTCTCTCTCATGCTTGGCATGGATTTACACGTCCTGCGTTCAGCCCACCGAACCCACCTGTAGCGTCGTCGACCACTATGCCCGGTGCAGGCAGGCGATTGTGAAGTGAGCGCGGTGATCGCTCAACTACCGTACAGTATGGCCGAGTAATTAGCGAGTCGGGTGTCAATTGTTTTGGTCAGTTTAACCCCGTGGGTCGGGTCTGCGTCGTTTCCGGTGCAAGTCGAAAGGCCGGAATCTCGGTACAGGGCTGTGCGTACAGAAATTCGGTGCGCGGCTGATTCGACAAGAAAAACAATCTGCGGAATAAGCGGAGTAGGGAAAATCTGGCAATAATTATGAAACTTCATACGTGAAATCAGTGGAGTACGTCGATTAGTCTTGGTTGAAAGAAATAAATACCTGTGGAATTATAATTGTCACTCTGCGAAACTTTAGGTCCAAATGATCAGGCGGCTTCATACGTATAAGCGGCAATTGCCTAATTCGATTAATCTAAATTTGAAATGGACAGAATTAGAAAATTTCTATCCCTTTTCATGACGTTGCCGAAGATTCATTACGTACGGTGAGATTTTTTATCTCAAATTATTGTCAATATTTTCTACTCACCGAGTGGTTTTTGTCTTGAGTAATGGAGACCCGCTCTGAGATTTAGTAGCCCGCGCATATACGCTCTGTACACCGCAGATCCGCGCGTTAAGAAGATTCGGAGACGGTATAATATGAGGATTTCCGTGTTAATTGAACCGGCCACCGTCCTTACTCGATGTCTCGGCTTTTTCGGTCATTCACGTCATACGCCTACTATGATGCTGGCTTTCTTTTACCGGGAGAAAGAGGAAATAAAATCATATACGTTGGTATGTAACGTATATTTACCAGCGTGATACATTGGACCGTTGAAGAAGCTACGGACAAGTTTCTTTTCTTATATTACTTTTATCCTCTCTGTTATCTCAGCATCTCGTTGAGCAGTTTAACGAGGAATAAATAAAACGTTAACCTGTTTTACGATCTAGTAGAAAAGAAATATATTTAAATTCCTTCTCCTGTTTCATTGCGAAGTACTGTGTTCGGATATACGAACCGATTAATTTTTGCATAAGGACCAAAATTCCTCAAAGCGGTGAAACAGGTATCTCTTCAAACTCGGGAACTGAAATACCTGTACAACATTTTTTATTGAAACGATCGTTTCAAGGAATTCATCGATTTTATGTAGAGAAATCAACAATCAAATTAATCTGTATCTATTCAAAGTATGTGTAGCACAATTTGCGGAAGAAGATATTTTGAAATTTATGAAACGTTGAGTGTTTTAAAACGTTTGAAAATAATTTAGTTTGAAAAGAATTGATTCCACAGCTGAATCGTAGGTAGCGTGTGGAAAAGTAGGGGAGGCAAAACCATACAAGACGAGTAAAAATACAATTGTCACGAGTCGTTGTCACGAGTTGCCTGACCCTGCCTTCTCGAAAATAACCGTGACAGCGACTTAGCACGGCATGCAGAATAGTACATCATCAGTCAATTGTGGTGCATAAAATCCGAAAAATTGATGAATAAGTAGGACGTCTCGGTGGAAGTGGGAAGACGCATATTATACTGTCGATGATCTCGCTCGCTTTCTACCTCCGCCTATTCTTCACCTCAAACCGATACCTACCCTTTTTCATATCTCTCTCTCTCTCATACGAAGTTAAACTTACACACGTATATAAGATATGCATCTTGTGCAACTCCGTAGCATTAGATATACAAAGGCGACAGGTGGTGTGCACTCTTGTACCATTTAGGTATTCATTTTTATTCATGATGGGACCGTGGTGTCGCCCCCACAAATTCCACCAAGGCTGTCTGCCATCGACCTTCAGAACCTTCAAGAGCTTCGGCCGCGATGCGATGGTCCACGCGTGAAAGGGCGAGGACGACGTTACGCGGCGGAAGGTGTACGAGGTCCGATAGAGGGCCGGTCCGAACCGCGGTGAGCCTCCGAGGTGAACCGAGTGAAAACTGTGATAATTTCAGCAACAATGACCGTCGCGAAATGACCCTCGCACGCGCAAAGTTACGAGCTATTACCGTTTTACAGCGCACCTTTCGAACATTGCAGTGCTCATAGAGAGCTTGCAGCGCACCCCGGCTGAAACTATCAATGTCATCTACATCACGCGAGCTTCGACGCAAAGCAATACCTTACACATTCTTATTTTTATTTGCTTCCGTGGTGAAATTTTCTCTCCTCGTACACTTCGGCCTTCGAGAATGCACGATGCGCGTATCGTTCGCCCGCGAAACGCGCAAGTCCTGCGGGAGCGGGATAATCCATTCTGGGGTGAAAAACGACGGTTCGCGCGATTTACGCGTTCGGGCGGCGGTACAGAAGTAACAAGAAACGCCCCCAACAAGGATTAGGCGAGGGATTGTCTTATCGGCGGGTGAGGTAGCAAGCCGGGCTCAGGACACGGGACGGGTTGTAGAGAAAGATCGGCCCGGCAAAGTGTTTAAGAGTGTTATCTGTCCGACTATTAGTCTTCCGTTGGTGTGTGGCCCCGGGAAGCTGGGACCTGCTGCAGTCCTGGCGAGCCTGCACGAGGACCTCACGTTCCGTCCTAAACTGCGTGCCCGAGAGGTGCGGGTTACCACCGCGTAAGGGTTAAGTAGCCGGGTATCGCTGTCCAGCATCTCTTCTCTACCCCCGGAGCAAGAATCCGGTTCGTTCGTCTCCCTCGACTGATCGGCCTTGCTTTCCCGCCTCTGTCTTTCTCTATCCAACTCTGTATCTCGCTCACTTTGCGTATGTATCGCCGGTGTATCGCCGACGGTGTACGGATAGATCGGTTACCTATGTTCCACTGCACGCCTCTAGACTGACGAAAAAACCGTTGAGTGACACTGAGCAAAGACTAATTACCCGAGTTGATTGATCGTCTAAGATCGACGATGTTTATTTATTATACACATTTATTTACTAGTAGTCTCATTCGCCAAGGTTGGCCTTATACGTGATCAACGAACTTTAGATTCCGCTTGATTTCCCTTTCGCACGGAAGAGGAGAAATTAATTGAAAATTCGATCGACTTTACCTGCAGAATGTTTTCATTGCGACATTTTATAACTCGTTCGTCCGAAGAAGGATGCACAACATGAATCGCTTCATCGAGTATCGGACAATATAAGCGGCGAAAGGCGTACGGGCGGAGAAAAATGAATCATTCTCATTCAACGTTATTACATGAAATGAGAACTTGGGAGATTTGAGAGATCTAAAATCTGGTCGGCACAGTGGCCGCGGTCCGTGGGAAGCTGCCGGGTGACGAAAACTGACGTCCCTGATGACCCAGATAACGGTGATTGAAGACCTTAATTATGGCGGACTGGGTTCACGTTACGCGTTCAAACACACACGCACACACACATATATATATATACAAGTATGCATGTGTATGAATGTGCATTAAGAGAATACTACGTGTGATGCATAAGGCGAATACGCGTGTATGCACTCATGTACACGAGGTGTACGTAAGTAGATATCTATATATCTACCTGCGATGCGTTACACCAGACTCCGAGAGAGTCGCCGGGCGGCCTTTCTTCTCGGCTTAAGACCGAGGGCCGGACGACGGACACCCAGCAATTCTTATAATCCACCCCGAACTCCGAGTCCCGGGTACGTTCAGTGTCTGTTTGTGTTTACGTAATGGAAGGTGACGCGAAGACCGACACGATCATAGATTAACTAATTCAGGACTAGAAAGTTGGGCAACCGCGTCGGCTCCCTTCAGCCGCCGTAACGCCCAATCCGATCCGTCCGAGCGGGGATCTCGAGGGCGGGACCGCGAGAGGGATCCTCTTTTTCGGAACTTTAAAAAAAGAATCGATTCACGCACGTCGCGTACTGCCAGACTTCTTACACGTCCAAGTTCACACGTACGAGTTAAGAAAGGTGGAGAGAAAAAATGAAACGCAGATTTATACAGATTTCTTATTCACAGATGCGTGGTGTTTGCGTAACGAAGTCGCGGTATCGTTCAAGATTCGGATCATACTCTGCTTTTCGTTGTTTGTCCTTGTTGTCTATAGTTATCGTGATCTTGAATATCACTAAAGCGCCAATTTGGTGTCTGTGAAAAAGTGTATAATATAGTGCAATAATAATTGAAGCTACAAGCAATCAGGTACGGATATTTTACTCCCAAGTAAGGACTGAAAAACGTTTTGAATTAGGTAGGCATCACTTTAAATTACTATACGAACAATCGTTGAGTAATATATGCTAAACGATGTGCGAAACAGGGTGACTTCGACTTTCGATCTAAACTTAGACGTCTATTCATAAAGCGTCTGGCCACGGTATACACTGTTGCGAACAGCTAAGCACGTGATATTATACACGTGCGTTGAGCAAGTAGAGATCTTCAGATCGCGGTTGCTCGTTTTATCAATGAACCATTCTCTGCGTGCGTACGGATCTGAATATGCATGTGCGTTGTTCATTATACGGTTGTTTTTGGTTGCCGGTGCTCGGCGGCTTGGTGAGTTTTGCATTCCATCACGTACGGCTGGGTATATTGGTCGAAATTCCCTCCTGCGCAGCTTCTTTTTTCTAGATAAGCCGTACAATTATCGCCCCCCCGGTTCCTTATTACCTTCTTATTTACGTTTCGGTCACTTTGCAGAGAACCGCGTTACGCGTAGCGCTCACATCTGGCGTTGTTACCAGCTTTATTCTGTACAAATAATACAACAAAATACCGAATGGAAGGAGAATCATATACCTATGTACTTCGCCTGCATTTACCGCCGGGAAACGACGCGATGAAAAAGGAAAAAGTAAGGAATCGTAATGAGGTTAAAATCGAGACAGAAGTCATACGGCAATTAAGACGTTGGTCAAGCAATTACTGTCAGTTTTATCCGCGGCAAACACGATGCGAGTGCAACGGTGCGCTCGCAGTAATTGATGCCAGATTTTAATTAATTGCTTAGATTAATCGGCCATTAATCCAGCAGTAAATCACAAGCCTCGTAGGCTGGAGGTAGAAAACGTTTATGTAATGCCAGTCGTGTCAAGCGTGGGTCGCATATATTTATCTTTCCTTACTGCAATTACTCGAACACCGCGGTGTGTGGATGCAACGCGAAGTTAGTTTTCTTTTGACGTTTTGCCCCGAGTCGTATACCACGCCGGTTCTATTCGTCTGTCAACTAAATCAATCTCCGTCTGACAGCAAAAACCACAATAATTATTGCTGCTAATTGTAACCGAAGCTACGATTACCCAACCTATTGTGCACCCTATGTATTGTGACTCCATGACGAAATTAAGCAAATCAGACTCACCTAACTTTCTAAGTTCAGGCAACTAATGTAATATTGGTGAACTTTGAAAAACCGAAAATCATATATTCAGGCAGGAGCATATTTGTTTAAACGAAATGAAAGAATTACCTTTTTCAGGAATATGACTTACGTCTGTCACAAACTCTAGAAGTAATTTTTTAACGAAAAAGGCTTTCTTACACCGAAGATTTAGAGACTTTTTACACGAGTAAGTGATATTGATAGATTTGAGTAAGTTCGAGTAAACTTTATAACGAATCAGTGTAATTGAATGTACCAGAGGCTGATTCATTAATTTGATGTGATCATGAAACAAGAATCATTTCAAAGTTTGCCAAGTCAATATCAAGATCTCGTACTTACAGGTACCTAGCTATATTTTAATGAACAAATGTTCTTTGTAATGTCAGCACAATTATTTTAATTGTGATATTTGCAACGTGAAATTTCGTCCCTGTGTCAAAAATTTCTATAATACAAGACGCGTCTACAACTTGATTTTGTTAAAAGAGCAAAATATTTCTCTGAGCGTTGATATCCCGACCCGTATCAGTCATCACGAAAGATTACACATCCTCAACCTACAGGAACTTTTATTTTTACGTCACTGGTACGCTTATCGAACTTTTACGGCTGATCGTGTTAGCTTGCAATCATTTACACATTTATAATACGTCGTCGCGTAGATCGATGCCGAAGTGTTTTTATAATCGTTTATGTACATTTCGGTCGTTTGAAATGTTTGCGTAACGTCGTTCAAGTTATTTACGTTCTATAGACCTACTCTTTCGTATTCCGTTCGATTGCGTGATTTTTATGAAAGAAGCGATTAAGTCCGCCGTTCTTGGTGACAGAAATTACTCTGTCGTGTATACTTTGTTCAAGTAAAATAACCTCGTCGACTGGTACTCATCATCATGAAATCGCCGAATAGGTATGCATATATTATACATACGATTGAAAGTTTGCCAATCGGAATACTAACTCGCCCATTGACATTGACGTAAGTCTGTCAAAGCACAGCTATATCCACACTCGATACGAGACAGACATCTGTAGATATCTATAAACGCGCATTAAGAAATTATGTGTAAACCCATTGCACGTTCGAATGAAAAATTGTCAGTCCACTAAAAGTACTCTTCACTTAAGCTAAGAGTAAAAAAATCTCGGCGTGGATTGAAATCTATTTGTTGACATTACACAGCGTACCAGGCAAACTATTCGGTGAAAAATATTTGCGAGATAATTATTTAACCTTCGCGCTAGGAAATCGATTCAACATAATCCATATGAACAGAACGCATTCCTATGTAACGCCGATGCAATCTACGATTTGAGAAAAAACATCATCATCAATTTTTCTTTCTTCTTATTCCCCGGGTGTTGAATCGAACTATGTTAAAAGGTAACCCTACGTAACTCTCGACCACAGAAAATTATTTATCTTTGAAATTAATGGCACTAAAATATAAACGGAAAATAATTATCAATAACTTATGGCTGTTCTTCGGTCTGCGGTGGCCGGTAAACTTTACTATTCATGCGTTTCGATATGTACAGCGCTGAGCTTATTTAAACGCAAAATGAGTGAGCGTTGATTATTTAAACGCCGCTCCGTAACGAGAATTCCTGGCACACCAAGAGCTTGGCAATAATTTTCATTCAACGCTCAATTTCTGACTGTGAAAGCTTCCCGTTTCGAGCAACACCAGAAGTAACCAAAGGAGCCACTGCCAGTTGCTCTCAGTGTGTTTTCGTGTCGCCCGACTTCACATCAGTTTTTTGAACCAGTGACCGATCACAGATTCCATGTAAAAACAGAATTTTGTGTATAACTACCCATAGCTTACTAGGAAACTGACCCTCGGCTTATCTGCGCACTGCCTAGCGCTAGGAAATTATTATTAAGAGCATTAACTGTTATCTCGTAGTCGTATGTTTACACTCGGAGTACTCGCGTACGGAGTTTGTACGATATCTCTGCCGGCGGGCAGGTGTTTCAACCCGGCAGCACAAGAGGTATTCCCTTACGTGCACGTGCTTCTTGCACTCGAGCGATTGCTCAGCGGTTATTTAAAATTAACGGCTAATAAAATAATGACGAGATAGTAGTGCGACGGCGCAGTGCGGCAGCTACTTGATTCTCAAGTGTCCAGACTCGAATCGGAGAAACTGCAAAGGCCGTAGAGAGAAACAGAAACGACAAAAACGGTAGAGCGCTGCAGCGAGGAAGAGAAGACTGCGGAATAATTACACTCGACAATTTGCGGAATTCCACAAATACGGGGGGAACAGATGGATCGTTTCAATTACGGTTGATGCGCGGAGCTTCTGCGATGCCGCTAAAACGTTTAAATAAGAATACCGTAAATCAACCCGGCAATTACTAACAATTAACAACAGTTTACAGCGCAACTAGTTCTCTCACACGTCGTAAAGATAAAACAATAAACAAACACCTGCGGCAGTGACTGTGCCGCGTGCCTATAACATAAAGTATATACTGCACCATCAGTTGAATTAACGATCTCTCTACCCACGTGTCACCGGTATTGCTTTCGCTTATCACTTACACGTAGACTTTGTGAAATTCGTGGATTTTTACAATCATGCCCCGAGTAGTACTGATATTTACAATTTCTATTGTGATTAAGACCATTTGGATTAAGAGAAATGCTAAGGTTGATAGAGTTTTACACTGATTCTTAGATAAATTGGTACCCACGTTTGACTTTGTACGGTTGCAAAAAATAAAAATTAGGCATTAGTGCTGATCCGATGACTTGTTAAGCGGTGTAATTTATACCTGCAAGAATTAACCGCGAGAATCAAGGCAACACGTGTGTCATCATCACGCCAAGTGCTGATCGTCACGGGGGGAATGTTTACTATACCAACTAATTGGTTAGGTAAACGATATAAAAGTACATCGGTTCTGGCTGCACCCACCTTCTCATTACCAAATAACTGACACGGACTCAAGCTAATGCATATAATTGGTTTGTAACGCAATGGTCGAGCAGCGAGAAAAGTAGGAATAGTTTTTGTCCTTTCGGAGTTTTTGTTTTATTTCTATTTCAGTTGGATGGGAGTTTCACAGATTCTTGCCATTCAAAGTCGTTGTAACAACTTTTCGTAAGTTTCTATCTGACGACATTACTCGACGGAGCAATGATCAAATTCCAAGTCAATGATTGGACGAAACATTTGAATTTCCGTAAAAAAAAAAAAACGTGAACGGTGAGGATTGAAAATCGGATGCTCTAGTAATCGTAGAGCAGAATACGAGACATTTTTAAATCCTCCGTAAAAGGGTTCGCATCAGATTTGCCGTAAGATCGGGTGAAGATCGTTTCGGAAAAGGTACGAAGGCTCGATATATCGTGTTCCAAATCACCCAGGATCAAGGATCGGGTTATGAGGATCGAAATGAATGTAAATCCCCTTAACACGATCCCCGAGCAAAACACGGCTACCCAAAGCCCAAATCCCAAAGTGGCCAGATTAGATATACGGAGCCGATCCTATCTGTCTACTGAACTTAAATCTCGGGCTGTTTTGGAATGTGTCGAGCCGCTGCGGAGCCGTACAAACGATAATTTAATCGACGCATTACATTTATTCAAACGAAGGTATCAATAATTGTCATCGTTCGGTGATGCTCGGATGCAGTGGCTGTACATCTTACAACCAACCAATTTCTCATTCGTCTCATCGCTGTTTACATTATTGGATATATTATAGTCGAAAGTCAAGCTGACCTCCGACATTCGAACGTTCCATCTATATCAGCCTATCTGTCTGAAGATTCAAATTCAATCCTGTTCAATGCCTGTTCCTGCCAGAAGCTGTTTCCCATTATTGGATTGACTTTCTACATCGCCGGTACGATACAAATTTCTCTATCAACTCATTGATCAGTAATGCAGTGTCTCGAATAGTGGTTCTAAAAATCATCCAAGCAGTTACGCAAAGTTATTAGCAGTGTGATGGCATAATCCATGCGCCGACAGTTGTCAGATATGCAAAATAGGTATATACAATAATAGTGAAGTGAGTTGAACCGTTAGTTCTTGAAGTACGTATCATTTCAAGATAAATGATAAAATTGATTCAATTAGTCGGGTGATTCAGAAGTTCAAATCAGTCCGTTCAAAATGTCTGTCAGTCAATTACAGATGTCTTTTTCGTCATAATTTCAAGAACGTTTGAACTGCGCCAACGAACATGTGACATTCGCAATTTCAATGTGGTCATTTCAGAATCTTCGGATCAGTGAAAAATCAATACAAGTAATACCAGAGCGAGGAAACCGCGAGGTTCGTCGGTACCTCAAGAGTAATTTTCTTCGATGCAATACGTCTTCTTCGTGGTATCATAATCTTCGACGCAGCGAGGGGGAAGATATATGTATAGAACCGAAAGGTGTGGGATACCTCAATTACGTAAGCGACGATACACCGAGGAGTCAGCCAACTGGATTTTGTGGGCACAGTTCACTTTCGAAAGAAAGTCCGCCGACTGATGTCTCGGGCCGCACAGCCAGACGGGGTCAGTCAGGACGCGACGATCCGTGCGCTGACCAAAGACGACTTGGCGTCGTCACCCGGGCTGACGGACAATCTCGTTGATGGGAGTGACGGGCCCTTGGCAACATTGACCATAATCCATACCCCCAGACAAAAAGAAATTCAGAGCCCGTCACCTCGGATCTTCGTCAGGGTCCAGTTGTTTCGACGATAATAAGGATGTAACTTGAGATGCTGGGACACGAGGACATGGGTTTGACGAGAGTTGTGATCAACCTGGCAACTTCCAGGAACCCCTTGGAGCCCAGGAAGACGAGGCGAGGTGCAAGGCATCGGTCGAGTCAAGTATTTCGCGGGGGAACCGCGGATTTCGCCTTTTTACTCCTTCATTTCTATCGCATCGCAATACTCCTCTCTCCGCTCCTTCGCTTCATCGTCACCTTCGTGTACTACGTCCGTGGATGAGCAGAGCACATTACCAGGCGGTCTCCTGTTACCTTCGAATCCTTACGTCCATCTCCGGAGCAAGCATGGACCGAGGTTAAGACGACCTTCATGCCGGCTGACACTATTGGTTCATTGCATAACGAAGCACCTCTCGACATAACTATGTCGTTCATGTTCGGATTGTCGCAATCGATGACCTTCGAGTGATCTTGAGAAGCGAAGCAATTTTTGGACCTCGATCGGATTCAGGGGTGGGCGTGATTTCTCGCAAAGTAAATCGTCTGGAGGCTCAAGGTTCCTGCGCCTCCAGAGCTCGTGTCAGGACACACAAAGGTCCTTTGTTCGTGATTAGCCATCGATCGCGGTTGGAACCGGGAAGGTTCTCGGTGGTATAATTCAGTCGAGTTATATACTGGCAGCGTAGGGGGCGACCCATGGTACTTGTTATGAATTCTGATTATTATTGTTGTTGTTTCCACGTGGTTATTCTCAATTCTCAAGTGGGAATAGTGGGAAATCCAGGCGTGAGATAGCTCACCTGGCTATATGGCTATAAACGGGAGGACAGAGGGAAGAGGGAATCCTTACACGCCTGTCGCTGACTTTGCTAGAGAGCTCCACAAACACTCGACTTCTTTCTTGCGGTCTTCTGTTCTCCGCCTCGTTCTCATCTCATCTCATCTCATATCCTTTCTTTGTTGCTACATCATGCTCGTGTCGAGTGTACCGCGCCTCGAACCTCGCGTGGCGTACCTTCGCAAAGTGGCAATTCCTTTCCATATGTACGGCTTACAGTCTATTTCCAGCCTAGCATATCCGACTTAATTAGTTGTAGATTCAGTAGACCCTTTTTGTTTTTCGACCATAAGTCAGCCGATCGCCAAGAGGTGCATTACGGAACGGGAATATGCGCGCGTGCGCCAGCGGCACCTCTCGATATACTGCATAGGCAGATAAAAATGCGCATAATATATATCTTGTCGTAATGGTAGTCAAATATTTGACCGGCAGGCAGACTTATACTTTTGGTATATTTCGTTGATCATCCGTTTGTGAACACAATAAATCAACTAATTGCTAAATTCAGAACTTCCGTTGGCGCGAGTACAGAACCAATATTTGCCGCATGGTGCACGACCACAGGTGAGCTTTCGTACCGAAGCTTGTATATATGGTGAGTGCAGTAAATTCCTTTTTCCTCTTACCACGAACGGTAATATTTTGAATACGACTCGTTACCGAGCACCAAAAATTATATCCCTTAGACGACGCCGTGCCATACCTACTCCTTGTCAAAGGACGCGAAGAGGCGTTCTATGTGACTATTGTATCGCGGACATAATTCGACACGCGCAAACATAGCTGGAATTCATAATGGCGGCGCCAATGGCCAGGGATTAGCCGATCATGCGATCGGCAGCTCAAAACGAGTCGGAGTGAATGGAACGCACGCATGGCAGTCCCGGGATCGGTCCGATGCTCGATACACTGGGCCAGTCGCCACGGGTCTTGTGTGAGGACGAATAAGAACGAAAGGAGAGGAGTACCAAGAGGAAAAAGATGAAGAGGAAGGAGGAGGAGAGAAGCAGATGGATAAAGGAAGGAGAGAAAGAAACAAGAGAGAATAATATGGAGGAAAAGGAAGAGTAGGAATGGAGGAAAGGCGGCGGGGGCGGAGCCCCATCTCCGAATGCCGCAACGGACCTGCCGGCCCGACGGGCATATCTCTCTTTCCGTCCTTCTTCATCTCCTCAATCCGGTCAATCTTGTCGACCCAAAGAGCCAACCCCTTCGCGCCGTAGCCCATGTTTCACACTCTTCATTCCACCATCGAATCTGTAGTACCGTGAAATAGTTCCCCCATTTAATAGGGAAGCAAAAAATACCCGTCCCCGTTACATGGTACGTGAACTTTCATTGCGCCGCTGTATTTTCGAGTTACAATTAACATAGGAAGGTCTTTCTAGGCTCGGAAAAAGTACGTTTTGAAGGCGACGAAACTGTTTCTTTTACATGGTGTACTTCGGGTCCGCCCTACACCCATCGCGTTTCAGAGATGAAAACTGAGGGGACTGTATTTTCCAACGAAATCCAGGGAACGCAAAGTGAGACAGGGAAAACGAAACAATCGCAACTCCATCGAGTCTTATTATCCGTATCACATTCAGGACATCGTAATGTTTACCGCATTCACATTCGATTCTGGGTACACTGTGGACCTGTCGTCAGAATATCAAGTCAAATAAGAAGTACTGTTGTTAAGATGTCGGAGTGGAATCACTTTATTATGAAGATTAACTTGAGATTCGAAAATGGAAAAGTTTGACGTCAGTAGGCGTTTAGGTAAACGAACATATTTTGCCAGATCACTGCTTTGCATTTAAAACATGCGTTATCGCAAATAAACGGCAATAATAACGCAATATCGTTTTCGGTTGAATAAATAGTACTTGTCTGCACAGCTATTTCTATCAGACTCTAGAGCCAAGGATTAAACGAAATCCCTTCCATATCCGAGTAGACGATGATCTTTTCGACTCCTGTCATTCATGTACCGAAGTTACCTGGTGCAATTCTTACCTGTCAGTATTACTCCGAAACGACTGGTTTAGACTAGCAGCTCTGAGAATGAGGAATGAAATTCTTTGTCGAAGCACTGCAGATGTGCATGACTGCAACGAGATATTGTAACTGGTAACTGAATCGGTCGTTTTTTAATTCTTTATTTGACTATTATTGCTATTGTTAATATTGTTCAATATGGTTCGGAACGTGAAGAAGAGTCGCTCAGAGATTGCTTTTTGTTACGTTATTTTCACAGTTAAAAGCAGAGGCAGGCGGGCTTCGGCTGCAGCGAGGATCCAAAGACGAAGAGTCGTTTCTTATCGCCTTCACACGTTTGGAGGATTAAAAGTCTTGGCTCGCTCGCGGGTATAAGGGCCTCGTTGGTATAATGGCGCATGGTTTGCGGCGAGCTCTTTCAAGTTTAAACGGCCGCGTGATGCAAGTCCGTAAAGTTTTCGTTGCCTCGTTGCAAGGCTCACCACCAAGTGGCCGTTGCCGGCTGCCTGTCTATTTTCCCTAATGGATTACCAGCGGGCCATTTCTCATTCGAAATGGATTTTCATTTGGCTCCGACACGCATTCCTCGAGTTGGCCAACTTTTTTCGCCTCTGCCAAATGTTTGTAAATAGATGTAAACTTTGGGAGGGGCCTGGGAATCCCTGCGGCGAGGACACGACACCCCGCAGTGGCCCGACCATTCGGACGCTCTGCCCATTCTTTCCCCTCTATATACATGCACTTTATACTCGTGCCTTTATCTTTTATTCCCTCACGTCCATTGCTGTTCCCACAACAGGAACCAACAAACGCCGACGACCATCCGACATTCATCCACCACCAACGCGGATGCACGCGGTGCTGCTCAAAGCTTGAGCCTGGAGGCGGCTGACTCTTCCAACATTCTCAAGTGAATCTTCGATTTTTTCCGTTATGTAACCAATACCCACAATCCGTGAACGACGTACTAGCTTCCGAACACCACCGACTCCGTGTATAGATACTTGACTCTCAGTTGGTACCTATCTATATGACTGAAAACGTCTGGTTCAACGTGAACGTCAAGTATTGTGCTGCTCAACAGACGAAATCGTCGAATACACGGATACTCAAAGTTATCGGTGACATTTTTTCCATAGGATTCGAAAAAATGCAGGTACCATGGCTCGTTGCACTTTACGTATGTCCATAAGACACGCCTGCACTTTTTTAGTATATCAAATACTGCGGGTGTGGATAAAAAAGAAATTTTCGGCTGCACGTGGTTGTCCAGGAAAATCCTTGATCTACAACATTTCGAGAGATTTATGCACCGAATCTCCCCAGAGATGCATAGCTGGCCTTTGATCTCAACAAAGCGTACTATAAATTGGGTAAAATGAATTACACTCGTGGGACTAGCCAGTTTACGTTGTGGATCGGTTAGATTATCGAGGAGGAGTGATTCATGGTAGTATTGGTGGAGACTGTTCTTTGAACGGTGTTGATGCAGCTTGGGTAGTCACGGACGTAGAACCGTACTGCGTGTCGGCTGACGCGACCCATTCAATACCCATTGAAACGCGACGGGCCAGCGTGTCTGCAACGGTAATGACCCTTATTTATGTGCCAACGGATCGGCCAATCAGGAAAGAGTCGCGATGTGTAGAGGGCGGTGAATGAGGCACAATGAGAACGCTATTAGCGGACAGTTGGCGCAAACGTAGGGATTTCGCTAGCAGCTATCTCTCCGCCGAGTTCCCCCAGGTCACCCTTATAGCCAAAGGATTGAGCAGCTCCCTTGGGACGCCGCCGAGTCAATGGAGGCTAATTGATGCCAGTCAGGGACAAACCGACATTGTGTGTTAAGAAAAAAAGGAGTCGACCAGGCGTGACGCCGGTTGTAGTCGTCTTCCAACATCACTTGGGAGAGTTGTAGACTTTCTTGTAAGCCTTTCAACGAGTAGGTATAACATGTTGTTAGGTGAATGGTTTTCGTAGTTCCATATAGTACAGCGCATATGTACTCATCTCGTCTTTTACTTCCATAAATGAAATACCCTTACGGGTGCGAAGGGTTTACATATTTTTTTTATGTTTATTTGTGTGTGAAATCATCTAACCGAGATTCGGTTTGGACGGGATGGCTTCGTATATGCACCATGGGTCCTGCAGGCTCCACGGGACTGCAGGGGAAAAGAGCTGTTCTTTGAAAAGTTGCAAATCCCGTGGCAGTTGCAAAGGACACAAGAAAAGGTAGTGAAAAGCTGCACGTCCGGAGAACGATTATATACGCCTGTTTGGAAATATAAATATTGTTGAAGAATTGGAATATGAGCGACGACGGACAATGCCAAAGTCAAGAATAACCCGCGCCTTTCGCCCGTTGGCCGCCTTGGCTCTCCGAACAACCAAATCTCCCTTTTTGCCTTGGCTATCCCAGGAGTGGCGGATATGCGTTACGGATTACTCGTCATCCCCGGCTTAAAGGAGCCCGTAGCCGAGCTGATTAGCTCTGGTTGCCTTTTCCTCCGCGTACCTACACACATATACTCGTCAAACTGTACGCTTGTATAATGTGGGTACAAGTCTACCGAGGCGAAGGCTCGTATAACAAGGAACCATGGTGTAGGTGTACCGGGATCTCTATGACCAGGTTAACTCGCAGGGCAGGTAACTCGGTCTGGGAGAGATGAAAAGTCCGAGTGTCTAAAGAGGATAATATTCGGCCGATTGGCGTGACGGTCTTGTTCCGTTCTGTCTCATCTCCGCTTCTTCGCCTCCGTTTGTCCCCCTGATTCGCTACGGCAACCCAAGTCCGTCCGTCACTCCAGTCCAAACACGAATTTATATATATGTATATGAAAGCATAACATTCTTTAAAAGTTTCAAAACAACTATCAATCTTCGCATCATTCGTCATTACTCACCAGCAACCGTGCTCGCTACCACCTACTCCTATAAAATAGACGGTAGAAAAATCTCTTTCCACCTTCATTCCATCATTGCACGCATTTAACGTTTAACCGTTTCTTGTTTCAGAGGTGCAAGGAGAAACTCAACACCCTGGCGATATCCGTAATGAACCAGTGGCCTGGGGTAAAGTTGAGAGTTACGGAGGGCTGGGACGAGGAGGGAAAACACGCGACGGACTCCCTTCACTACGAGGGAAGAGCTGTGGATGTGACAACCAGTGACAGAGATCGTTCCAAGTACGGGATGCTTGCACGCCTTGCGGTCGAGGCTGGCTTCGACTGGGTCTACTACGAGTCTCGATCACACATTCACTGTTCTGTAAAGTCTGGTCAGTATCCTTGTCCGCTCACGAACCTGCCTCACCTTTGCATTGGCGGTACACAGACTTATTTTTACACACGTATGCGTACAGTCACTTATCTCCGCGGCTTCGCCATCTCTGTAATCGTGCTTGACTGATTCCTTGTGCAAATCTACTTCACTCTTCGCAGAAACTGAATGTGCAGCTTGAAGTCTCTCTGCGGCTCCCCGCGAAGTTTACTCGTTACCTTTAACCTTGACCACTGACGGAAATTGTAAACTTATAGTTACTTGATGGTGAAAATTCAATTTACACTGCTTTGACAAAGCGATGGATTATTGTCATTTACAGTTTAGTGTAGTTGCATCCGATACCGTTGCTACATTGTTTACAATAGAACAGCAAAGATAACACGTATCGATACGTTGAACTTTCAGATAATCAGAACAATTTTTATCGATAAAGGTATTGTCTGATGTTCGATGTTTTTTAGGTCAACAACATGACAAAGAATTGCAATCTAATCCGCCAAAGAATGTTAATATGATACATTCCGATACGCGGGAGTAATTTTGACACGTAGACGTATCAAGGGTTTGGCTATATCGTACCGCGCTTTGGTAGAAACTAGGCCACACGTTTATTTTACCGTATAGTATTACGTTATGAATTTTAAAACAAAATTTAGGGCCGCATTAGCATATAATTTTTAGATTAAACAAGTATGAAACGCTCTCTGTCATAAAAGCCCGTCGATGGTTACACCGTTCAACGCATGAAAGAGTAAACGAATTTAAACCGTGGTAAACCCCGGGCCGTTACGTGATACCTCAGTAAATAAATTACACTTTACGTTTACCGCGTTGAGAATGTGGTTATAGAGTGTATCGGGCTTCGGAGCTATTTTTTCACCACCGCTGGATAACCGAGAGAAAGGGTATAATAAGCGACAAGCTGAGAACCACTGGTAGGAACAAGTTACACCCGACAGTTTGAATTCTATGACGTCGTTACAATGCTTTGAAAGATTTATATCGCTAAATTATTAACGAATTAACAAAATGTAATTAGAATTTATTCCGTCGATAGGATCTCCGATGTTGACGCCTGGGGCTTTATTTACGTCCCGTTTCCGTCAAAGTGTTTTCCGCCCACTAAATCAGAGAGTTAACAGACCCTGGCCTTACGGCGTACCTTCTTTGGCTAAAGTCCCATTCATTCCAGCTGAGACCGGTCGCTGCAACGATGCAGAGGTGCATGCATACGTCAGCTATAAGGCGCTTCCCGCCAGCCCCAATCTCAAAGACACTGGAAATTACAGAGTTTATACAGGCATATACCTGCCCCTCGCATACGTATATTCGTATCGGGTTTTCACTCTTTCCAAACAAACTGCACCTTTCAATTATCCGACAAAGTTGATCGATCACGGCGTAATCGTTGGTTCCTTTCACGCTGACTTGTGATTTGAGACTTCCGACACCTTCTCTTGGCTCTTTCGAGTTCACCGCAGCCGATGAATTTTGGGTGGGAACGAGAAGAGCCCTTACTTAATTGTCCCGCATAACTTGCCGGGTCGATGATTGTTTTAAACACGCCTGTGAATTCTTACGAGGCAAAAAAAGAAATATCAAAAATTTGGGAAATCTGAGAAAATTAGTTACTTTTTTTTTCCATCGAAGTCTTGACTTTTTACTATCTTCAGCTTTATAAAATTTATTGCCAATTGATTGGGGACAGCTGACGAATAAAGAAAAAAAAGATACTTATAAGTAACAGAGTCAGGCGTGATCGTTCGTAATTACCGCATCAATCATATTTCTTATAGACATTCAAATAAGTATAAGGCTTCTCAAGTTTCAATATGATAGTATTATTAGATCGGGATCTGGAGGTTATCGATAGCGTAGCCTCTAAAATGACGTAAATTGATCGATACATATGTTTTTCAAGCCGCGTGTGCTTCCCGCTGATCGATCTATGTTTAGTTGAATTTTATTTGACCCAAGCTTATACCCAAACGGAAAACCGATGATGCGCCTGGGAATCTTATTGACATAAGTTATAGATTATAGTTGTTGATCCCTGCGTGTTACATCATGGAACACGCTTTGAACTCGGCCAAGGAGCTTTACCATTTATTTACCGAATCTCGCGTTTGTACCGCAGACGGAAGCGCAACGTCGCAACGCAACGTATCACCTACCAGCATGCGTCTACGGTACAACTTCCGAAATTGAAAGCTGCCGAGCTTTGGTTCAGCTGCCCCACGGCCGTGGCACCACCAGTTGACTCCGGTTCGCTATTTCCTGCCTTACCAACGCTCTGTAATCACCGTTAGCCCGGGGTCAAGACTTCGTAGATATTGTCGGCAGTTTTGAATTAGAAAAATGGTAAAACAACTACAGTGGCGTGTAAATGCCGTAGATGGTAATCGGTTGTATTTATCGCGAGCATTGTAACACTGGAAGAGAAGAGACTGTAAACCGCTGTGAAAAAATATTATAAATTTGACCGGTGCCTAGACCGTGGAGCGACTGAAATATAGGGTGACAATAGCGTAAAAAGGCCCTACGAGAAATGGGGGGCAAACACCTTCAATAGAACCACTTTGGAACGTAAACACTAGAAATACATCAGCGCTGTTTATTCAAAGGAAATCACTGAAGCCTCAAAAGTCCGGATGAGCGTCTCTCGTCTCGACACCGGATAAAGTGTTTCACTCTCCCGGAATACTTGACACTTTTTACTTCACGATCAGGCTTGGAATACGCCTTTCCTACACACCTAGCAGTTTCTGTCAGCGTTCTACCCGCTTCGTCGTTTTGACAACTGATCTTATGAAATGCATACAAAAAGTCGTTACCTTTGCCAATTCAAATACGTATTTTACGAACTACAGCATGAGGTGAACGAAAAAAAATATCTTGATTCGCACCGATCAAATGATCGATAAGAGCTTTTTATTTTTCTGAAGGAAAACAATTCCCTCGGCTTTGATACTCAACAGAACAGGAATGAGACCAGTAAAAATAGTGTAAAAAGAATACGGATTTAAACTTTTGTATAGCGTCGCGTTCTGAAATTTTTTTTCAACAAACCCGAACCATTCTCCTTTCAATAGGTACTTACGAGTTTAGCGTTCACCCATTGAGCGTGATTTGAAATACTCATTGAGCGATGGCTGGAGGTGAAAAGTTTAATTAAATTCGTGTCAAAATGTTGATAAGAATTGAGGGGCGACGTCGATGGCCCTGGGCGGTTATAATTTTAGACTCAACCGCAACACATAATCTGCGGAGAGCTGCTCGAATCGCGTGCTTGCTTCAGATATTCGCAATCTCGGTGGTGTCGGATTTCAAAATAAATACCAGCGAACGGAGGCGGTCGGGTGTTGGTCCGATACAAAAGTCGGCCGCTGATGTCGGTGCGGCGAATTAAACTCCATCTCTAATTACCATCGCGGCGAGCGAGCGGAGCTGGGAAATTGAAAAATCATTGAACGCTGCCTGAGGATTGCCTCGAACTAGAATTACATCAGCGTAATCTAAATTGAGGCAACGATTTCCCTCGTCAGATTTCGCGACGTCACTACTCGTTCGGTTTCGATGACGCCTGTCGCGTCCAATTACCCAGAGTAAACTTCCGGATCCCCGCTGTCCAGAAAAACGATTCAGCTAAGGTCGGCGCCGATCGATCGCCAATCGGCGCTCCCGAAAGAGCGCTCGTATTACTCGGCGTCGGTCGCGTCCTGCACCTGACCTTAAAGAAAACCGTACAATTTATGATTGCAGAATCTTCGTTAGCCGGCAAATCCGGGGGATGTTTCCCAGGCAGGAGCATCGTCAGGACGGAGGACGGGTTCAACAAAAGTCTGGATCAGCTCGAAATCGGGGAACGAATAGCCGCCCTCGATTCCGCGGGTAAGATCGTCTACAGCGAGGTGATCGCCTTCCTCGATCGGTCTCCGGAGGAGAGGCGACAGTTCGTGCGGATCACGACTACCTCCGGTCGTGCCCTGACCCTGACGCCGTCTCACCTGGTCCCCGTGTCCCTGGAGTCCGGCAGCACAACGGAATTCGCCGCGAAGGTTCGCGTCGGCGACCAGATTCTGGTCCGCGAGAGTGATCGAGGGGTCGAAACGCTCAGGTGGGACAGGGTGGCGAGCACGCGGCTCGTTATCGAGAAGGGGATTTTCGCCCCGCTGACAACCGAGGGCACGGTCCTCGTCGACGACGTGGTGGCGTCCTGCTACGCCGTCGTCGACAGCCAATTCGTCGCCCACTCCGCCTTCCTGCCGATGAGGATCTGGACGAACATTAAATCGGGAGTCGCCAGGATCGCGCGAATATTCGTCGCCCCGCTCTCGGCCTGGAGCGAATTCCGGCCGGGAATTGGCGAGGATCACGAAGTCAAGTATCCCGAAAACACACCGTCGATCAACGCGATGAGATTTCAACCGAGAGGCATTCACTGGTACGCTTCGATGCTGTACACAGTTTCGTTCTACGTACTTCCCACGGATATGCTGTACTAATTTATTTCAACGATTTTTGAAAAATTTCTAACGCGAAAACGGTTCGTCGAGATCCCCCCTCCCCTATCTCCTGCCCCCTTTTGTACGTACTTCCGACGTTGACACACTCGACCGCCCAATATAGGATCTGCACTCTCTGACCCCGTTTGCAGATCCCCAGTTACCCTGTGTGATGTGCAAATCTGACGAACCATGTTTACCCCCATCGATTTAAATGGGTTCGAAATCCCCGGTTGCCAATCCGTTCAATTGCAGTGATATCTGAGTGACTATCCGTTCAGTTTAGCGTCGTAGATTCGCATACAGAAAGAAAATAACTAGACCAGTTGTCTTGACGATTGTCCTTGGCACTTGTACGGATCGCATCGCAATCAATTGGCAATTGTTGGGCTGCGGTGCACCTTGAGTAACGTTCGTCAAAACGAGACTCAAGGTTGAGCTGAAAAGACCGTAAGCGAAAAGTGACGGTGTATATTCTATAATATATCGTATCGTAACTACCTATACAATATGTATACGTATCGTATCGACATTATAATGTACTTTACCATTTTATCTGTCGTACATGCATATTGTTATTATTATTATTATTATTATTATTATTATTGTTATTTAAAAAAAAAATTTATTCAAATTCGAACGTATATTAATAACGCCGAGTTAGAAGTAACTATTTATAAATTGAGGGAGAGGGGGCGGCTGAGTGGCCATTGCCCGCAACCAACGCGTGAGGCGTGAACGGACGTTAATTAACGAGCGTATGAATCTTGGACGTAATTAATGTAATCTAGAACGACCAACGTGAAATTTATTTGTTAAAAACGTTCCAGAGTGATGCTTCCATGACGTTTATGATACGTTCTCCAACCCCTCATTAGGTCCAGCATGCAAACAGTTTCACAGTGTTTTCCTTCCTTTCCTTTTTTCACACTGTCACGAATGTGTTCATTGGTATGTAATTGTAATATTTTACGTACGGTTAACCTAAATTCTGAATAGAATCGTTCAATTTTCACCAAATTTAGAAACACTAGAATACCTAATGAAATTTTACATCAAAGTTGAATATTAACCACGAATATTCAAGTATTTCTCGTATGCAATACACTTGAATACGTATTGTTTATCGTCCGTTCTATATTTTTCAATATTTCTCTATCGTAAATCCTTTTTGGCACAATACGAACGAATACGAGAAGGCAAAAAATTTTGCGTCGTCTCAAGAAGCGTAACTCACGTCACCCTCTATCCGGTTCTATTTTAAAACATTCATTGCTCGTTGAGTATTCCTCGTGGCATCGCGATTAAAACAATTATTGTAAATACACCATCTTATTGCCCCCGCCCAACCTGTAAATGTAATTCCCTTTCGCATCCTTCATCTCGAGCTCACAGCAGCTCCACGCGTCTGCTTTACTTTATACTTATCATATTTATCATTCTCAGTTTGTAACTAGCCTTATAATTGTCACTATCATTATTATTATTATTATTACTACCACCGTTAGTCTCTTTGTATGATTATGATTTTTATCATTATTTTTATCACGAATAATAAACATCTATTTTTTAGTAATTTTTCCGAACCATATATAATTACATATATATTATAATATGTATAGCCGTTAATCGATTATCGCTGTATAGTATTGCGTAAGGCATCACGTATATTAATAACACTTTAATCATATAATATTATTATTTTATAAAAAAGTAAGTTATCATGAAATATTATATATTATTCAATAGTACTATTATTATTATTTTTAATAATGTAATATTATTATTATTATTATTATTATCATTATTTGTATGTAGGAAGAACAAATTATATAAATTATGTATATATTATTGATAAATTGATCGTATCATTGAACATGAATGAATCGCTCTCCTCATTTTCAATCATGTTCAATTAACTCCTTCGTGTAATTCAATGCAACGCATGCATCATCACTATAATGTAATTGCAGCCTCCTCGCTGCACTACAGTACAGCTGGCTTCCAAGTATTGCCACGTGTTCACGTTCGTAGATGGTGTACGATGATGCCTGGGTGTGTAATATTTTATTCAACCAGTGAGGCTGCAAGAATGCCTGCTCACGCCTGTGCATCAGACAATCCGGCCTGCGGTTACGTCGCACGAAATGCAACAGCGATACCGTAGGTATGTACACCACCATTCACGATGATTTATTGTTTTCCAATGTATGGACATACGTGCGACTCTGCGCAGATATGTTTGTCCCAGGACCGTGAAGTTCTACACGATTCGATCGTTATTGCGATTTTTTCAATCCGACTGTTCGCAAGCGACCTTTCAAACAATTACGGTGAACTGCCAATGGAATATTGGATGTACAACCTTTTTTTATTATATTATTATATACATTCGCTAACATTTGATACGGCATCAGTCGCTTTTCCACCGCTCGGAAGTCTTCGATTAGGCGAAAGTACTTACGACTTATGGAAGAGCCTGAGCCTGAGTCTGATTTTCCGGATGAGAACGAACTTGAGAGGGTGAGTTCTATAGGTTAAGGTCTGAGGATGGAATAAGCTTTGCGCTGGTTCGGTGGTCTGGCGTTGGATAGAAGCAATTTGACCTCATGGGTTGCCTGAAACAATTTCGTCGGAGGTGATTTCGATCGGTGTTATATATACATATAGGTATATATACATATGTATAGATGTATACGTATAACGACGGTTGAACGGAGGTTGGAAGGTTGAACTGGTTCTAGGAGTGAAACTTTTCATGTCAGTGTATTTTACACGCTTCATTCTGGTTTTTTGACGCGATGTTACATACGTAGATATAATATACCTATACCTATACCGTAGATCGAAACGTTGTTCGACGGGGAATGTGTTACCTCTCTTGGAAGACTAATTCCAAATTATACTTGGAATTTTGGGATGGGTATTGCTGCTTTTCACTTTCTTCCACTAATTAAGGGTAGAAAATTTTACAATTAAACATGAAAGGGAAGGTGCCGCCACGGGACGTCGGTAATTGGCGCCGATTGAATAAAACTTATAAATTAGAAACGTGATCGAAATAACGGTTCATTATTACCAGAACTCATATAGCTGTGTCTATTTGTAGAGGCCAAGCGTGCTGCTGCCGCAACTTCAGGAAAGCGAGAAACAATTCTTCGATATTGTTAACAGCGGAAGCGTTGCAGAGGTGAGAAATTTCTTGGCCGGAAACGAGTGCTTCAACATCAATTGTGTGAACTTTCAGGTAAGTTCGTAGAGTATACAACGTTTTCCCTCTTTCATTCTTTTCTTCGTTCCGGCGAAAATGCGTTAGGAAACTTCTTAAGCCGACTTTCATCTCGACGACTTCTGCCAAAAAGTTACGGGCTGTTTTGAAAAAACCGAAAATAATGGCGCCGGGGAAAGAATGGTCGAAACGGATAGGCGGTTCCGAGACAAGAAAATACAATATCGGTTTCGAGGAAAATATTCAAAGAACAGGTCACGGTATTGGTTCTGACTTATTGCCGAAAAGATTTACCGCGTGGTTTAAGAGTCAGTCATACCTAGAATACGGCACCAGCTTTACCAGCTGAATTGTCAATATCTGAGCATTTATCAAAGGTGAGATCATGAACAAACTGATATCTCAGTAACGCCCCTTTTTTCAATGTGAAATAATTATTTAATTCCACCCTGCAAGGTGTTTCGTTAAACATTTATCGTAACTGAAACTAAGAGTTCACTGCAGCTGACTTGCGTTATACTGCGTTATAAGCATTCGAATGTAAATAACCATTAATTAACCAACCACGACCACCGTAATTTGGATATACATATCCTCTGTTTCGAGAGCTCCACTTTCATGCTCGGTGACTTTGAAACGTAACAATGGGATCGACAGAACGGTAAACGACGTAAAATCTGTAGAAATACGGTGTAAAGATATGAGAAAAACGAACACCACTAAAAGGAATTAAAAAAAAAAAAGGAACTAAAACAAGATTGGAGAAAGTTGCCTGCAGAGTGTAGCTGGAATCGGACACACGTCGAAGGGTCATTTCCGATCGGGAAGAGGTAAGACGCCGGATAGAAGGAGAGCGATTCGCTATTGGATAACGAAACGAGGCGTATATACCCTCGGAGGCCAAGATCCCGAGACCCCGGGACCCCGAGACCCTGCAGACGATCAGGTTCAAAGACAATCGACCGACGTGGAGGTGCAGCGGAGCAGCACACCGGTGAATTCTCGCGTACGACCAAGTGGGTCTTCCTTATCTCAGATCTCACCCTGGTCTCGGGCCTTACACGTACCCCCCGTGGAATGTCCCCCTCCCCCAACCCCCTTTGACTCGACGCCGTGCGGCAAAGAGACCCAATGAGACCCGGTGAGGCCGCCCTCGTTCGTGTCCTCGACCGAAGTATCTCCGGCTATATTTCAGCCCGCGGTTTACAAGACAATGGTTTCAACCAGCGGCGATAAAAATTATTCAAATGACGGCGTTGTAAATTCCACGAGGAATCCGGGCCACTGCTGCCCGATGCTCCTATTTCGAGTCTTCGGGCCTTCTGGACCCAGAGTCTGTACCGCGTGTACATTATACATAAGTATACACCTATGTTCCGATATCAACAGTCAAGTCGGGCTTACCGTTCCATGGCGCACGAGAGTTTATTTCAACTATATTCATCTTACCATGCATTTATTCACTTGTCTATTTTCACGTGGATGTATCGATGCGTCAGCTGTGCAACTTCATGTGAAACGTAAAACGAACTTTCCCGCCGCTCGGATGAGTCTCTATCGAGACGAGAAAGTCTGGTGAATTATTCCAGACCAGATGACATAAGTTAACGTCACTCAAGGATTTACGAAGGCGCGGTCCCTTCGCCACGGGGATTCTCAGGTTCTGAAACTAGTTCAAGAACATTTTCGTATGAGAGATATTGTTCGTACTCGTACTTCCAGCTGTTCGGTTGGACCGTTTACACGATTTTTTCCTTGGGTGTTTTTTTTCTTTTCCCTCGTTTGTCTGTAGATGGTGACGGTAATCGAGAACTCTTTTGAATACTTGTTGTAATGACTGGTATTGTTGGCCCTTAAATAAATCTGCAGCCGACTGTAAGGTCTTTTACACTTTTGTAAGAAAAGCGTTCCGTTGTAATTGACGTTACAACTACCTTAAACGTTATTCAAATCATTGAAGCTGACAATAAGCCTTTTAATGCTACCGGAAAAACAGTGTTACTTATTGAATGGTGATTAGACAACTTGTGGATTTTCTTTTAAAAAAAATACTTCGAAACGTGTTTGAAACGGTCGTCCCCCCAGGAATACTTCCGTAACTGTGAAGAAGAAACAAAATTTTAATACCCTCAAATTCTCAGTATGCGTCATTCGCTCCACGGGATGCAGTGTCAACTAGTATAAGCCTCGTTTACTGTAGAAAACCCACAGCCACCAGAAACCGATAGGCAGCTGGCGGCCATTGTGGGTCCGTCAATATTGAGGTGGGCCATCGAAATATTGTGACTGGGGCCTTCAATGGAGCGCTTATTGTCGGAACAGCGAACAATGCGTTTGTGTTGCGTGCCGCAGATGCATCCCGACGCCCGGCGTCACGGAATCACACCATTGGCTGACGCCAACGCCAACGGCCCGACGGGATGGATGAAAGAGTTGGGCAAGAATGGCGTAAAATGCCTCCTGACGGGTCAACGAGCGAGGACTGCGACCCCCGTTCGCTCACGAACAAGTAAACCGCTAACAAGCCTCGAGAAATCTGCACTCCAAAAGTGGAAGGGAAACGAGTAGATTTACAAGTAGATGTAGCCAAAACCGATTCACCCCGAAATTTTCACTTTCCGTAGTTGAAGGTTAAAATCGGTAAGTACAGAAGTAAGATGAAGAGTCACTAAACACCCGAATTTGCATAGTATCGAAGATGGAAGTCAATGTATTCACAAATGGTTTGTTCAGGCCGACTTAAGGATCGGGAGAAGCTCGAAGTTGTCGCTCAGAATGTGACCCATTCCTACCATGGACACCTCCGGATGTGTGTCGGCCCGTCTGATTGTGTGGTTGAGCTTTAAGTGGCCTATAAACCACCACGGGCGTCCTCCGTTTGCCGGCCGGTCCGTGCGTCCGTCCGTCGTTCTCCCGTCGTGATTGTCGTGGGCCAGTCGGGTCCTCTGGGCCTGGCAAGGCCCCGTGGGTCCAGCTCAGCGTGCGACGGCATTGTGTCTCTTCGGTGAACATACGACTCTCGCCGCGCCGACAAATGGCTACATGCGTTCCTACGGTCCTCCATGTAGGTGGGCCTTACCGCTTAGAGGGCCCCGTTGCCGTCCCTGGATCTAATCCGTTGTCACATTAAACGTTCTTAACGATACTATTTATCGAAGGGCTCATTACGACTGTGATATGGAGCTATTTCGCAAGGCTTAAGTCAGGGTGCCGATTCTCTTAAAATAGGCCCTTCTACCGGGGACTAACAGACTTGCATTAGCAATGGTTAAACTGTCGGAGCTGCGGGTTCCGTAAATAACATTGAGCCATGTACCATCGTTGAAATTGCCACTTTGCGCGATGAGCACTTTGTATTTGGATCAATGACGTTTCTATCACGTACATTATGTTCTCTTAATAGAAGGTATACAAAGCCGTTGTAAAGGTGAGCGTACTTCACAACGGTTATCGTCCGGCATGGGTGTAATCCATTAGCCCATAACTTTTGTTCCCTAAAAACATACGGAATTTTTCATCTTTTCGACGTCAGTTGTCAGATATTTCCTAATCCGGCACCCAAACGCTCGGAGCCCCCGCCACCCCAAGTTTCCCGGTTCACCCTCACGTCCGGTAAGGTATTCGTGACAAATTCTTACGTCACATTGACCTCTCTGTTGATTCTGTTTAAAGTTATACTCGACCCCGGTTCGGATTCACTTTATCACTTATTCATGCGGCTCACTTGTTCCGGTTACATCACAGCCCGTATTGGAACCGAATACCTATATATTCCCGAAGACGAAACGTGAAATAAAATACTTACAAAAGATTACCTCACCGCGCGGACGAATCAAAATCCAGGATCTGCCTGAGAAATAAAAAATAACAAAGATAAAGTGCTCTCTCAACGTTGTTTCCACGTATCACGCCTGGGGAAAAATAGCAAGTACGTACCTACCCGTAAAAAGAACCATAACCACATTTGTCTCTATTCGCACGTAAGCTAGAAACCCGTTTTCTCCACGGTGAATTGACGTTACGCAGCCCCTAATTGTAAGCTAGGGCTCTGAGCGGATCAACAAAGGGATAATTCCGCCCTCGGAGACCTAATATTTGCTATACCAGTTATTCTATAATCTATAGAGTCGAGGTACCAACCTAGCAGATTGTTCGAACCACCATTGCCCAAAGATTAACTCTCGGCTAGTAGAAGCTGCTGTTACACCTTTCCTCTGAATCGTTAAGCCTCAACTTCGTATTACAGTTGCTCTATTAGTAAACCCGGTAGTCTAATCCCGCAGTAGAACGTATTATTCTCTAATAAACTTAACATCGACGACGCTTTTGCCGAAGTTGAAGCACTGATGTAATATATAATGAAAACACAGATCTGTAATCCCCATGGTTCAGTTCACTTCATCAATAGATATACGAGTCTTTCACTGATCGTAAATCCAGAGTGAAACGTTTGTAATGTCAATACGTCGTTCCAATTTGCGTTCATGGAGCGTAAACCAACCCGGAATAACTCCTAAATTTTCGTGTAAGATGTTTGAATAATAATAAGAATCAATGCAAACATGTGCGACATCCAACGATCGAAATGCGCGCCGCTGTCTAATTATAGCATTCGCATAATCACGTTATTTAGGCAAATTGGAAGTAAACAGTGAGTTTGTTTGTGAAACTTTGGTGCGGCTTTAATTACATTATTATTAGAAACTCGATCTACATTTCGATTATATTGTCTTCTGCGTTCGCCGGGTTGATTTTTCACTTTTTTTTACCCGCGCGCAGCTATAAATCGTCGGCCATGAAAATAAAATGGGTATTCTACTCGTAACCCCGTTGCTATTCAGCACTGTGTTATTGGTATCCCGCAAACAGCCCTGCGCGTTTCTCACCGGGGAGAAAAGAATGATCAGATCTAACGCAAAAACACAGTCACGCATCGCGAGGCCAGATGAAATAAAAAACCTTTAACTTTTCCAAGGTTCTTGACTATATATCATTTTATATTATGGTATGTGGTCGAAATATCAGATTGTTGAAATTTCATTTTGTATGCCAGTAACATTGACGTCTTCTTGTATTATTTTCAGGGTTTTTCCGCTCTGCACATAGCGATCCATTCGAAAAATTTGCCAATGCTGGAGTACCTGCTCTCATTGCCAAACATAGACATCGGCGACACAGCCTTACACGCGGTACGGATAAACGAAGAACGAATGGTCGTCATGATCCTGGATCGTATGCAGACGGTAGCTTCGAGTCTGGAATTCGCAGGAACCACCCACAGCTCGGACTTTCTCGATGAAACGACACCCTTAGCGGTAGCAGCTCATTACGGGCACTACGAAATCATAAGACTCCTCCTGGACCGAGGACATTTCCTTAACAGGCCGCATCGACCCAGCTGCTACTGCGATGAAGTTTGCAAGTAATTAATACTGCCTACTTTTCCCCATGCTCTGACTAATAGACGGAAAATTTACGGTATGTATAGACACTACAAAACCTTTGATCTTTGCTTCTTCTACTTTTTATACATTCACGAAGAAAATTCAACTTGTCGACTTACTTTACCTTCTTTTAAGTTGTGCATTTTTTATCGTTTCGTTATGCAGACCTCAGCGAGCGAGCGAAGACACGTTGACCATGGACAAGATGCGCCTTTTTCTTTACACGGCTGTGGCGAATCCATCGTATATTTGTCTGACTTCCGAGGATCCGATTCTCATAGCTTTTGAACTAGCTGTAGAACTGAAGGAAGCCGCAGAATACGACCGTGTATTTTACATACCTTACCAACAACTCTCGCACGTAAGTTACACGTTTATAAATCACTGTCTTCCGATCGAAACCGTGCGAGTTTATGGAAGCAGTGTACGAGTACATCTTCAAGTAACCGAATACCTACCTAGAAATTTCGATCGGTTAAGAAACGTATCTTCGACTTACGATTAGTTTACCTATTTATTTCCTCGTCGGGTTCTAACGCGATACAAACGATGCAGTATGTTCTTTTTCCGTCCAAGTTCAATTCACGTTGACGATATACATGATGTTCTTTTGAGAGTAAGTGGGAGCAGTATGATATTGTATAGATATATTATAGCATTCTGCTACGTTATTCAATTACATTTATGAAGGAGGTAGTTACCTTCGCAACGGAATTAATTGGGTGTGCCCGTACCACTGAAGAAATCGAGATGATACTGAAGCAGTCGGCGGGGTTGAGTTTGTCCACAAAATTCGTATACCCTCGTCTAGTTCTGGCGATGGATTTCAAGATCAAACCCTTTGTCGCTCATCCGAACGTACAGCAGGTGATTACAAAACATGAAACCCTATACCTCTAATTAACTAACGTTCGTATTTTAACAGCTAATGGAAACAAGATGGCAGGATGATTGGTACGAGTGGAGGCTACGATCTATTCCATTGAAGGTACTGTCGATAGCTCCGAGAATCGTGATGCTGCCAGTAATCGTCTTTTGGACACTACTGGCCCCGAACTCTCCTAGGGCGATGCACTGGTCGATTCCGGTCAATAAGTTTCTATCATTCGCCGCAAGCTATACAGTTTTTTTGTTCTTTGTCTACGTAGTGTCCAATATCGATAAAACTAATCAATTGCGAGGACCACCAGACAGCGGTACGTGATTGGATTGTTTTCTTCTCCTCAAAAAACTGACGCTCATACTTTTTCATGCGGAAACCTCGTCCTGTCCAGGGTTCGAGGTTATCCTGGTGATATACGTCATGGCTTATATTTGGGGCGCCCTAAGATTATGCATGATTCACGGTCCAAAGCGATATTTCAGAACCCCGTGGAACTGGTAATTTTTCCTTAATATCCTCACTTCATCACTCAAGTGACAACGAGCCTACTCCTCGTAATCCATGGCATTCATGTTTCAGGTACGAGGTCATAATGCTCGTGCTATTTGCGCTCACCTTTTTATTCTGGGGTGCTGCGATGCTTGACGTTCAGCAAAACGGACAAAGGGATCTTGAACGAAAGTATTGGAACCAGTACGATCCGACGTTGATTGCAGAAGGCACGTACTGCATTGCAACCATCATGGCTTTCTTCAAGTTGCTATTCGTCTGCCAATTGGATCATGTTCTCGGCCCTTTACAGATGTCACTTGTTAAAATGATAAACGACGTTACAAAATTCATCGCAATATTCACCATTATTATCTTCTCGTTCACAGCTGGTAAGGCCATTAAATTCTTTTCCCAAATTACGCTGGTAACTAGTCTATACTACATGTAGCCAACAATACAGTTGTTGCTTTCTGATTTTCAAGTGCAGGGCTGGTCCGCTTGTATCAGTACTACGAAGGGATGGTGCAGGTGGACGACGTTACGAAATTGAAAACTCAGCAGGTCAATTCGTTCGTCAATTTCTCAGCAACTTTGAAGACGCTTTTTTGGGCAATCTTCTGCATGAGTCCCATTGAGAGTGCAGATATCGTGATTGAAAACCTACCCGGTGAAGCAGAATCGAAAACTATCATCAACGATCACAAATTCACCCAAGCTGTCGGTTACGTTGCATTCGCCTGTGAGTTACTCAGTATCCACTTTATTCATTTACGCAATGATCGTATGTAACTGAAACTATCGCTAGCGTTCGAATGAATTCCTTTTTCTTATGCAGTAGATAATTTGTATTTTCAGTGTTCGAGTTCATCTCTGTAATCGTCGTGTTGAACATGCTCATCGCTTGCATGTCGAACACCTTTACCAAGATAACAGACAATGTTTCGGTTGAATGGATGTTTGGTCGAACTGAGGTAAGAAGACAAAATAGAAAGTTCCATGCGGAAGGCCGAAGAATATTAAAAACATGAGACGAATCATTAATTTTGTATAAGCATATCGACGTACGGAGTCGGATGGAAAATTGTTTCAGTGTTCGTTGGAGTTGACTTATATTCAGAATTTTTCACAGAATAAAAAAAATACTGGGCGAAAAGTTCTTTTCAAACAAAGTAAAATAAGCAGAAACGTGAAAACGAACTCTCGAATACGCAATTTCCAAGGGCGCGCTGCCACTTTCCATCCTCTTTAATAACCCTTTTGTCCACGAACAACAAGGTATACATCGACTTCATGACGCAAACGTCATTGCCGGCACCGTTCAACTTGATTCCAACAGCTTCAGCCTTCAACGGCATAGCGGAGTTCATCAAGGCGTGGATCAAACCGACGCCAGAAAAAAAAGCTCGATGGAACTTGAAGCATTGCTGCTATGTGGTTCGTATATCTCTGTACCATATTCCTCAGGCCATTTTCATGCACGATTGACTTACCCTCCCAGCAATATATGTACATGACATAATGTTGCAAGCTTCGCGATATGAGTTGCCACGAATTTCAAAGAGCGTACCTCCTGTTATTCTAGAAATTTCGCGTATAGGTCACTCACTAATTCAAGCGCGCTGTGTGCTCAGAATTAAATTCTCAATAAAAACTTGTACTTCCACTTTAACCTCCGGTTTTCGTAATATTTCAGGAAAGTCTCTTAGAAGATACCAGTGAGGATTTTTCCATCATCATGAGTCAGCTGGTTCAACGTTATTTCCGCAAGAAGGATACTGAAATTGGAGAAGCGGCGGTTGAGCCCATCCAAAAAGAGCTTGTCGAACTAAGAAGCCTTCTTCGCGAAGCTCTTTCGCCAGCCTGAACAATTTTCTGTGGCTTTTAGAAATTACTTAAACTTAACGGCAGAAGAGCAATAAGAAGAGAAGTGTTTGAACCGACCGGCCAAAATAATTTGGATCACATTTACTCAAAATCAGAGGACCAATTCAGCTGATCCTGAGAGGAAACCAAGTGTCTTACCAATTTATTGACAAGTTTTTCGCTCTCTCCGGAAAAATTATTCGAGAGCTCGATCTGACAACAGGGGTGGATAGGACAATTTGAAGAAAAATAAATAAAACCAAGTAATCATTCAATTAAAACATTTGCCGGCAATACGCTTCCAATTAAAATAACGCGTCAAAGGTTGCATAACCCGACAAACTAATTATATTCCAGGGTACGTACTGCCCTTCAAATTCAATTAAGCCCACAACTGCCCAAGTTTGCACCAAGTGAATTCTGTGTAGAACCGAGCGGAGAATGAAATAACAAACCAACGATATTGTAATAAACCAGTACGTAACAGTTGTACATTCAATTTTTGAAACCGACAAAATAAAAAAGTTACACTTTCAAATTAAACTTGAATAATACTACATAGTACCAAATAAATATAAAGTAAAAAATATTCGGGTATTCCATTGTGTAATCTAATATTTTATTAAATATTTTATTTTATTACACAGTGTAAAAAAATAATTCTTCGTCAATGGTAACAGTTTTTTTTGTGCGCAATAACAAATTAGTATACCAGAGTTCTCCATAAACTGGTGGTAAATTAAAACTTCAACTATACAGAAAAAAGTTTATTCATTACGACCAAACTAAGTTTATAGTTCAAGTTCGGTATCATCGGCACTTGGTGCGTTAGATTATGACATTGAGTCAAATTGATCTTACCGCTACAGGAGACAGTATTCTATGGAATGCCAATAACACTCTTACGTCAATTCACAGCTAACGAGAACAAAAAGATGTCTCGCCGCTGTCTGCCTGAAGATACGTGAAATTCTGTCCTAATGAAGAGTAAAAAAACATCTCGTCATGTTCGCCATTTAACTCATTCCATCAAAGAAATATTCAGGCATCGTAATAATGCGACATTGAAGACTGTACACTCGGCGTCTGTGACTTAATTGATTAATTGATTATGAATTAATTTTACAGTGTACAAGTAATATTCACTAATGCCTCAACTTTCCCGTTAACTTCTTATCTGTTCTTTTGATTCTATACGAATTTTATTTCGAAAGAAAACAAGTTAACCGGAAGGTTAAGGCATTAATAAATATTACTGTGCAACTAATTACTGTCGTAGATAATGCAATAACCAGTCTCACATATTGATCACTTAGTTTTGAAGTTTATTGTATAATTCCATGTGTGATACATGCAAGTGGACATATTATTTAACTTTTAAAGTGGTTCTCCCAATTTCGAATTTCTTTTACGTATTTGTGAATAGTGTGAAAAACTGTGCTGCAAAGTAATTTGTAACAGATATTTCATGGGCGAAGGAATAATGGTGAGATTCTAGCATGGAGAGCCACCGCGAATTAGAGTTATTGAATCTGCGGTGTATTGAGTTCGATCGCACGTCCCCGGAATATGTTTAAATTCTAATAACGTGATTTACGATGGCAGAGCGTTTCGGAATCCAACCATCTCATGAGGGGGGGCTCAGGAAAATGCTCCAGTGATTTGAATAATCGGTCGATATTATGCATACGTAGAGTGTTCGTAAAATCACATTATACAACAGGCCGTTAAAGTGACCCCGAAAAGAATACAAAAAGCCGAGGTAAAAATAGCGGCATCTTTTTCCGACACCTTCGCGCATTGGGTAGATTTCACAACCTGTTATGAAAAATGGAAAGTAAGGTTGAAAACAAAAAGACTAAATTAAGATTGCCAAAGAATGACCATATCCCGAAAAACCCGTGTAATGGTGATGGGCAACGCTTTTGCCTCTCAGCCACACTTCCACGCGTCTTCAAAGATAAGAAATATGGCTTGACGTTGAACCTCCGGTCACCATGGTGTTCGTGAGATCGGGGAAAGGGTGGCAAACGGTTAACACAGAAGCACCGATGGCCCTGAGAGTGTATCTTTATAGAGGGCGGTGACTGGGGGGTTATAAAAGTAAATGTCCTACTGTCAAGGTTGCCTCTTGGTTTTCACGCCGACGTAGCTGGCCGACTGGATACAGTTTGAGGATACCAGATAAACCTACCGGGTAATCTTCTTGTAACGAAGAACGAACGAAACTGGCCTGGAAAACGTTGGATTAGGATTAAAAGCTTTCGAGGTAAAGATCCAGTTTTAACTTTACTGTGGTTCATGTCAATTATACAACCCGCATAAAAGTCTTCTTCGAGTGAAATGCGCTTGAGCAGATCGTGACTAAAAGGGGATCCCAAGCTTTCATCCTACTTGGTACTTGTACTCTGCACTTGTTCGAAATGATGAAAGGAACTTCCTCTAATTCATCGTTCTTATCGACGTGATATCAAAGACTTTATGAAAGTATTTCTCATACTTATGTAAGTTTGCACACAGCGACGGCTGGTATTGTTTCAAATATCTCGATTTTAAGTTCACGCCAGTTTCAGAGACTTATCGAACAAGAAATCATTCTTTATTTACCAAGTCCAATGAATCTAACAAAGTACCGATGATAGAAGGATCTAATTTGACGTTTCTATTATTCAATTCCTTATAACTAATTGTAAGTACTCTCACCTTTCATAAGTTGATTTTTGTATGTTAGCTGAACTTTTACCTATACATCTTGAACTCATTACTCGAGTAAGCCACAGGTATTCTGCTGTACAAAGAGTTGATGTAATCAATGCAGACGAAGCTTTGAAAATCCGTAGTCTGAGCAGGTAATTCGATTCACGTCACAAATCAAAGCTGGCCAGAATTAGAGCTCAGCAAGTAATCTAAACTAGATCAAAACTCAATTAAACGTGTAATGCAAATCGAATCTTAGAAATAATTGGTAGGTGTGCAGTGAATAGAGTAGGTGTGGTTACCAATGACAATAACTCGCTCTTCAGAAACAATTTTCCAAACGTTAAGCTGCGCCTGCATTAAGACAAATTGAATTTTAGACTAATTCGGATGACAAAATCTTGCGAGAATGGGAATCTACAACCAAGTGTTCGCAACCAACCAAATTTCCTCTTATCACGTTTGACGAAGGATGATTTTTCACCAGCAGTCAGTACTGTAGACTCTCAATGACGACGACGTGATTTGAGCTTCTTTCGATTTCACCGTCGTGAATAATGCAAGTAAATAAAATTTATAGAAATCTTAAGTTTCGGTTGTATTCTGACCTTTACGTTTTGACAAACGTCTTCATGACACATGCAATTGACACCCTGCAAGTACCGTAAACCTTGAAAATTGTGGTTTTGTTGCTAGCCGATGATATCCGGCTCTTTTCCTGAAATGCTTTTACTCCAAAGCCCTGGTCAATCTGAGGGCAGCCAGGCGACCTGGAGTGCACGTTCAAACCTCGAATAAAACTACCAACAGAATGACGGGCGACTCAGATAGCATGAGGATTGTCGATGAAAATGTATATTCTAAGGCAAGTGGCACTCAATTAAAATTTTTGGAAAATTGAAGCTACGCCTAGCTGCGACTAATCAGTGAATGGTGGTTTGTGAAATACATACCCACAATTTGTCTCGACTGATTGTGAGCAAAAAAAACTTTCAGTATAATTATCTTGCTCTAGGTTTATGAAAGCAGGACCCATTTCCGGCCACTCATCGTAGTAAGGTTCAAAAATTTCTCTCGTGCTCCTATTCGCAAAGGTATAGACAATGGTTTTCAATCTGTACACGTGTACGCTGAACAATTCTGAAGACATACTAAATCTAGCAATTCTAAAAATTCGACTGTGAAGATCGATGAAAGCCGGATTGCACATAGCATCCTAAGCATCCCTGCATGAATTAGACCTGGAGGAAGTTGGTCCGTTACGAGAAGAAAATCTTGGAAAGATCCCTTCTGGCGGAAGCTTGCCTGGCTCTATCCTACTCGAATCTTTCTGGATCACGTCTGAAGAAATCCGAATAGTAGTCGTGCGTTATGAATATTGAATGAAGCTTCCGGCGAACGCATTGCCTGAGAATTCTTGCTGTTCCGAGCACGCACGAGGGCGCCTCGCTGGAAAAAATGTTGACTCTTTAGAGGAGTAATACACATGCCATGCACGGTAAGTAAAACCTGTTATATACACTGCTGGCAATTCAGTCGATGAATCTGTTGAACATTCAAGTTTCGTGTCACCTCACGGAAGGAAGAAAGCGCTGCGGATCTCTCATCAGCAGACTGAATTTATCGTTTGAAATTACGACTACGCTCCAAGTAAAATGTCTTAATTTCATGGTGCCTGACAGATTTAGGCATAGTACACCTTCTCAATTAACGGTCGAGCTTGACTTGTTGAATTCCAGCTAAAACGGAATTCAACAAGTCAAGCTCGGCCGTTAATTGAGAAGGTGTACTATGCCTAAATCAACCGAGTCAGACTTCGAGGCAACATCCCGACGAGATTCAAATAATATTGCATCGTTTTAGCAAAATGTGCTCATAGCTTTGGGGGAAACACTCATGTAACCTCTGCGGACTTTGTGTAACTTCAAAAGCGTGTTCAGATTTATTTCCATCCTGATTTACGGTAATGAAGGTTGAGCGCAAACGCCGAAACTTTTCCGCCTTCCCTGATATCTCGGACTGACGAAAAACTTTTTTCATTTAAAACGCGATCAATTGGTATGGCTTCGGTGTATCCAGTGTGTTGTTATTTACCTCGAAGAGGTAAAATATCACTTTCTTAAGTATCATTGTCCTCTTGGAGCAGGTCGCAGACAATCTACGTGCTCCATAGAATCAAGTTGGTAAACGCTTCGCAGTCGACGACCCATTGTTAAGCACCTGTATGGACGAATGTATGTTGAACGTCCCTCGCAACCTGAATGGGTATTGAAACCTGGCATTCATTCCAAGAACTGACACAATGCATTGTTCGCTTTGATCCATATCAATGCAAGCGGTTGGAATCTGACGTTTCTTAAGACGCTGGAGAAATTTTCTGGAAGAAACGAGTGCGAGGTAATGGTGCATTGTCAATGTTCACTTGCTATCGGATAGGAGTCTTCCATATAAATTTTTTCGTCACCTTATCACCTAGTTGCCTATGAAAACTCAGCAGGCAATAGAACCAATTTGAAATTGGATGACTCGCTGAATCTGAATTCAAATTGTATACCTCCGGGCACGCGTAGTCTGTCATTGGGTCGGTTATACACGTCTTAGAATTCGAAAGGACCTTCTACTCATTCCGTTATTGATTTCCCGTGCAGCTATTTTATTGCGGACGATGAAGGTTCCTCTAGTGTTGAATAAACGTCTTTGCCGTTGGTTTACGCAACCCTGTTAAAATATTACAGAATATACGCATATCCAACGTGATAATTTGAATATCTTAAATATTGACCGACGCACAGCAACTTTGCACAGCAAGTAACTCCTGCGGCGTTGAAAGTTCTTTGGGGATCGTTTATTAGCCCCGAGAGAACGGAATTTCAGGTGTAAAAAGTTATTCGTTGCCCAAAACTTTTCGTTTCATGATACAAAGTTGCATCACGTTTCATTAATTTCTGCTTAGTGGATACGGTAAACCAGAAAACAGAGTTAAGGGGACGAACAAAGGCGTTCTAAATACTGTGGTCGTTGCCGGGATCAAACCAGTAACTAATTAATGGATGGCCCCGAAATATTAAATTCACGTACCGACGTGAAACCTCTCCATCCCCCAGCATACTTCCGGGGTATGTCCAATATCGTTTGAGTATAGGAAGCGATGTGAAAGTTAGTAGTCTACGAATGGCAATTTGCAAATTTGCAAAACATCGCCTACTGGCAAACAAATTGTACACGAACAGATAAGGCTTCACATATTACGGCTCATACACACCAGGATTTGAACTTTGCTCTTTCGAACTCTCTTTTAACTTCTGTCCTCGCAAACTTCAGCATCCTCAGATCTTTGACGGCGCCCTGATGTCACAGATAAACCATTCACCGAGAAGTACGCCGAGGTACGCTGATTACACGTACCCATATTGATCCCACGTTAGGTTCGGTGTCGTTTGCGTTTGTTATTTCGTCCGGTCGCCTCTCGAACGACGCAAGCTGACGTCTGCAGAGGCCAAACGACACGGGTAAAGTACACCTCCTACATAAGAATAGGATATAAATAGCAATATCAGCTGACAGCAGTGAATTTCCTGCACGGTTCGCCGGACCAATTTCCTCCTCGGCGTGTACCCGCGCTTCTTTGGTACGTTTCGTGGATGACTGGCCTTGTTCCGTTTTGGCGCCAGTTTTACTTACGTGCCTGCGTCATTGGCTCCGCTTTCTTACACCTGAATAAACCAGAACTAACCACGTCTAACTAAATTCTCGAGAAAATATTCCTCAACCCTCGCCCCCCGGGGCATTGCCAGCTTATTTTCTCGCCTCGTGAGGAAGATAAGAGAAAGCGGAGAATATTCTTCAAACCACGTCAACTCGCCCACCAAATTACAGCTGGTAATGCGGTTTCGCTAGTTTTCTAAATTACAGGCCGAGGCGAGTCGAGCGGACATCGCGGTGACTGGAAAGGTAATAAAGAAAAAAAAAAACTATCTGCCGTTGATTCGCCATCATGGACTTTCACATGGGCGATATCAGATGTATGGTCTCGTTTGATAGCGGGTGAAATCCACGAGATATTGGGACCGAATTGTATCAGTGGTTTTGTTTGCAGAACTCATCAAACAGCAATCTGACCATATGGCTGCTTAGCTGCTGAGCCGGGATTATTCTGTGCATCGAATTAATAACTTTTGCCGGTCATCTGTCTTAAAAAATTCGCCGTTTCGCGCATTTTCAACATCGTGCGTACGCTCCGAAGTGAATTGAAAAGTTTTAGACAGTCAAATGAAATGATATCGGCCTGAATCACGCCAAGTCACATCCGGCTCGAGTTCGGAAAATTTGCAAACGATTTCCTAGCGCAGCTGCAGCTGATGTGAAATTAATGTCACAAGCGTTCTGTTAAACCGCTTTTCGAGTTTACTACTTACAAATTTATTTTGTTAAAAGTACCTGTTATGTGCAACTCGCTTATGCAACTCCATTTCTGTGGAACGGGAAATTGCTAGAGTAAAATTTCACTGCAAATTCAAATAATTTACCACCCTTTGCTGCAGCGTAACGAACTTATCGAGTATATTCAACATATAATGCATGTACGTATACCTTTGTGCACATAGTAACCGCAATCTTCACGAAATTGAAGGGACGCTGATTAACTACGATGTAATATGGAGTCTTGATTAAACTTCCAGGCACGAATATGGCTGCGATGCCTAGTATGAAAATTTTGATTTAGAAATTCAGCGACGATTTTACGGCATCAATTATAACTTCATAGATTAATATATTCAAATTAATCCAATTTCACCGTGCCCGTATGGAGAGGCGATAAATTTATCGAATAATCACACCCGCTCTACTCTTTTCTCAATGCTTGAATAGTGACACTCGAGTAATATCATTTCAGATTATCGATGCCGGCGAAATATCTATGTGACATCGCAATATAAACATACCAGCACCACAGAATTATCAGCGTAAAATTGTGATAGTGTTTATCCGATAGATTACATCGAATTATCGATATACCCACTTTCACGGCAACTTTCTATTCCAACCCTATCCTTTATGAACTCTGATTAGGGTGGTTGGTGACAAATCCTTATGCAATCCTGTCAGGTCTGGATGATAATGCTTATTGTTCTGAATTCAGACAAAGGCGTCGCTCGTCAGACGATGATATATTTTCAAGTAATCGCGAAGCATTGATGCATATTGTATTTCCATACTCCCAAAAAAAAGAAGTTATTCAAACTTATTCGTTATGGTTACTGAAATTTCTCTACCCCAAATAAACTTAAGAGTTTTCATCTTAATCGGCAGACCTCGCAGAGGCAACGTGGCTATCTGTAAATATACTCTGCAGCCGGAAGTAAACTAAGTAGACGTAGGATACAAACTTTGGAGGGCATTTCAATGAGCAAAGATTGGCTAAGTAGATTTGGGAATATGTGTATACATTATAACGGAAGGGGAGAAGAAAAGCTTTGGATTACCCAGTTTCAAGCGGCTTGTGAATACCGTGTCTAATACCTACACGTAATTTCAGCTCCAAAGAATTCTGCAGCTACTTACGTCAGTCGTCTTAAATTAACCTAGCCCCGAGTTTAGTAGGGTACCGGTATCACTAGAATTCTGCTCTCTTGAGGGGAACGCGTATACACCCTTGAAGTGAGAACTCCTACAGGGATTACCTGTCCCTAGAAAGTCTTGTCGGCAGACAGTTTTATCACGGCATTTCACTGATCTTCGCGTTTAAGTATAATCAAGTTAAAATTAGAATTCGCGATATACTACGCACCTCGAGGTTGAATACATAAAAGTATACTAGCAATCGGAGATCCTTGAAATTCTGAAAGAGCACCCTGTTATCATTAAACACTTTCGCATCGAAGATGTATGAAACTGTACGGTGTAAGTGAAACGTAAGCAACGAAACGTACGTACGAAATTTATTTTCAGCATTCAATGTAAACGAGTGAATAAATTAGCCTGCGACTGTAATGTAACGAGATTTAGAAAATGTACGAATAAAAGAACCTACGTCAAACTGAATCTACATGTATTGGAAAATCGAGAAAGTCAGTTTCTCCGAAGTCCCTCAGGGGGAAAAGATCCCTTACGGATTGAGGAAAAATATCTTGTTTCGTCGGGAAGTTCGCGGCCATCAATGCGCCTCGGAGTCCTGCCATCCGGAAGTATGGTTCTGTGACGTAAATTGGTTCGCATTCACGTATCTTCAAAGTAAGCAAAATAAAAAAAAAAAAAAAAGAAAAAAAAGAGGAAAACACCGTTCTAAAGAACGAAGGACGAAGAAGATCGGATCTACCGACGCCTTTTATCGTTAGAAGCGGGCGCACATTTTGTAACGGATCGATTGTCGCCCCGCGGTCAATACAACGTACAGTATCTCAGATCTGCGGGCGCTTGACCAGGGATCGGATTGCCGGGTTAAAAATCTGCCTCGTTCTCGCTATAATAAGCCCCCTAAATTTTCCACCCGATCACAGCTGGTTAGACCGACCCACCTGGAGGCCGCGTCACCTTGATACGAAGCGACGTAGGTACACGGGGGTGTCTAACGATATCGTTTGTCACCCGAAAATAACGAGACGGCTCTGTGACTCTGGAGACAAATTTTTCGGGAAATGTGTCTCGATATACATTTCACCACCCTATCCATCTTGTTCTAGTCTGGACGAGCCTGCATAGCGCGCCCTGAAGGCAATTGCCTGAAATTGAGCTTGGCTTGTCTCGTTTATTTCCCCGCTTCTTACTGCGCTCTCCTGCCCCGTGGATCCGTACCCTCGAATTTTTCTCCAACCAGATGCGACTCGTTGCGGGCATTTTCGACGATAAATACCTCCGGAAAACAACCCTCGAGATTTTAGAGCTAAATTACTGCCAGCAATTAGTCGCAATTAGCCGTACTTACCGCCCATTTCGTGCCGTCAAAGAGCCTCGAAGAAAGACAAACCCGCATTTTTGCACACGGGCATATCATGGGAGTTACCGATAATTACGTACCACCCTCGTACAATGGGCAATATGGACACTTGTATCCTCTGCCAACATTAATTTGATTTTATTGAGGGTGTCACCTCAGGCCGTGTGTTTATACAACCTCTTCACCTCTCCATTCAACGTATACGTTGGATGGGCTGGTGCGCGAGTGATTGCCTCTGAAAATGAATGAGTCTGCCTCTTCTAATTCACGCCTTGGCACGTTAACACCTTCATTTACTCGCGATCCAACCGTGTACACTTTACATGAGACGGAGAAATGGCTCAATTACCGTCGTCGCGATACAAAACAGTCAAAATTACGTTAGGCCGTCGGGAATACATGAAAGGATACCTACCTAATCACCAAATTCGAGGTCCACCTCTAATTGAAAGAAGCTGTGCAGCAATTGGAATAGCAGCTTTTACAATCATTTCCCCAGAAACGGTATTTTCACCTTCGATAATATTTACCTACTCCCTAAATTACATATTATCACAGGATACGTGACAAAGGATAATCGACGACCTGTTATTTGTGTGCGTAAACGTACTCGGTACCAAACATTCGCTCTACCAGTCAGAGAAGCGTTTGATAGCATCGAAGGGAGTGGATGTGAGCGTCGCGACGCTACGAGGCGCAGGTTGCGAAGGCGCCTGGGATAGCATTCGATGCGTGACAGTCAGTCCACACGCGACCATCCGCCAAGTGAGCCACGTGTTTAAGCTTCCGCCAAAAGTCATGCCTAACTTAACGATTTATCGTGGTCTTAATTGTTACTTCTAAAATTACAGATGCGTGCAACTCAATTCAATCTCGTTTGGTGCTTGAAAGATATATCGACGAATTCATCTGAAACTTGAGGTGAACTGTTATATCGGCAAGTTTGTTTTTGGAGTGATGGAGAGATAGAAACTCGCGGCCACCAGTGTCAAATCAGTTCAGCTTTCACAATATTGCCAAAATTCGAGTGACAGGTTTTTAAGCACGCTAATGTGGAAAATAAAGCAACGTATAAGGACTACGCGTTGATATGAACGTTAACAGGTGTTGGCAAACAGTACACACGAGTACATCTATATGGAAAGAAACAATTCGCTGGACCAGCAAGTTTTAGAGTTAATATAGTCACAGTAAAAAATTTAACCATCGAAGCAAATATTTCACTGCAAGTGTAAAAAGTTTTGCAAGCATAGCCAAGTGTAGTTTCAATAATGTAGCTAACCCGTTCTTTGAACTTTAAAAATTTTCGCTGATTCGTCAAATTTACGAGCTGTGACTATATTAAGATGAAGTTTGCTGGTCCAGCGAATGATTGTTTCCGTGTAAAGTTAATTAATTTGCGAATGAAATCGCCTGACTTCAAAGTAATATTTTCTATAATTGTTTTTCCACTTGTTTGATTGAAGAGAGATCAGTCGCTCGAAAATGCCGAGCTTCAAAGAATTCATTTCGGTGGCACTTATTTGACCAAATTAATTTTCAATTATATTCAAACCGCCCGGGGGACCAAATGCCGGTGTATCTACATCAATATGTCAAATATAAATAGATATTCATCCCGTGCATAATTGACGAGTAAATTATTCATCAATATAAATACCGATACAGTGTCATTCCCAAAATCGCGAATCGCATCGAACCAACCAGCAATCGCACGGTTTCTAATGGATTATAAGACAGCGATCTCCTGATTTCCGGGTTAAAGAATTTTCTCAATTTGCCGAAATCACACTCGAGACATTACGTCCGAATAGTTTGTACGGCCTTGCGTACGACCGTGAACTGGAAGAACGTAAAATGTGGAGAATCCAGTGAAGCATGACAAGAATGCTTACAGCGGCGGTTAACAGCCTTGAATTTGAATCGCAATTCGCCTGGTTACGACTGAGCATTATACGAATCAACACACCCTTTCAACGAAATCCTGAGAATGTGATACGCCCCCTAATGACGAAGGAAGCTGGTGCCTTCGGGCTTTGGTGAGCCAAGGATGTAGCGTGAACATTCGAGGGTAAGTACCCTTTATCATTCAATTTTTACCCGCGACCCTTGAAAGCGTTGCAGGTATATGTGTGTACATAATGCATGTATACACCCATACGTGCGTATAATACGAACTTTATTACGGTAGTTTGGGGACTGCGTAGGCTCGTATAAGCTGCCGCTTCATCCCCATCGAGTCTCCCGAATTTTTCACTGAAAATATACCGTCGTTGGGAATTTTTTTTCCGCCCTCCATCTTGACCCTCTGCAGCCTCTTATAGCGATCTGATTTTCAAAGAAATTTATTAAGCTTCGTACATTTTGAAGCCGGTCAAACACCTTACACGTTGACGACTCAAACTTTGGAATGAGTTTCTTCCAACTTTTTTCTCGTTCTTCTTCCTCCTTTTATATTTACGGACCCGTAAAAATGGCGCCGAACTGCCAACTCGACGTAACGCCCTACGTAACATTGCACGGGTATAAATTAATTTTGATAAGGATTGAATCTTGAAATTGATATATACATGTATTGTATAGCTGAAAAAATGTTCAACGTCGTTTAGGAATGAGAATTCTGTACTTCTAGAAATTTGATAGATTTTTAGCGACAACTCTTGTCTTGTTCTTACTTTACCGGGTCTGTTCTTACATGCGATAACTGAAGATTTCCCCATTTCCCTGATCTGAGAGCAACATATGTCACAAAATTAAGATTACCGCATGGAACGAAGAATCAAACCGGCTTTAAATAGCTCTTGACGGCTTGATTTCTATTTATAGAAATTCGGTTGCCGAAAATTAAATCATGCAAGCCAACCCGTCTGTAACAACTGGATTTCGGACAGCGGGCAGGAGTGACGCATGACTCATAACGTTTGAACGCTACGTTAGAGCCGAAGGGGAAAATTAATGCTCGGCGAGTAATCTAATTTTGAAACTCTATATAGCCGCGCTGGAATGGGCCAATTCCGGAGTCTGGAAAATACCAAATGTGCATGTATGGGATTTGGCGTTGAGATTAGCCGCGTTGCGCAGGGCTGTTGGATTAGCAGTATCGGCGTCCGACGATCCGGGTGTGCCGTGTACACGTGTATGTATAACGCTGAAGGGAATGCCGGGAAATAAGAGGATTCGAACTTTGGCGGGTAAAGACTCTTTGAGATGGGTGCAAGACTCGCAGGAGCTTACGGCATGCGGGTTTTCTGTAGCCGGCCTGCACACCCCAGCGATCATTGTTTGCCGCGAGATAGGAGTGCCGAAAATAACCAGAACTCATTGACGTGTGTCAGCCCGATCAAGGCCCGGCTTATCGAATCGCTTTTTCGAGAGTGAAAATTTCCACCGACAAAAACTTTCCACGCGTTAATGTTTTTATCGCGAACACGATATTATAATTACGGCCACACGATATCGTGTTTGAGCACCGCTTGGGCATCCGGAATGATCAATCCGAAATAAAAAATCTCTCGGAATGCGACCGCTTACATGGGTGGAGCCCAGCTGGACTTGGACCATTTCTCAACGACGCGCGTGCAGCGGGATATGAATGAGGTGAGATTAATTTTCCACCCTCCGTATATAATACGCGGCTTCTTGCCGTATATCTTCGGCTTCTGCAACAGAGCGTGGTAAAAATTTTACGCTAATGGGTGTACTAAATTATTCGTGAAAAACAGAATGCTGCTGCGAAAAGGAATTACCCGACGCTCTTGCGGCGAGTTAATAAAAATAGACACAGTTTGACGTTTCGCACGTTTATATGTATACACGATACCCGCGTTACGCTCAATAGCTGCTCGTAATTCTCCCGAGTAATCGCAGCCGAGAGGAATTAGTGAGAAATTAATAGCGAATAAAGAATTACGATCTTATAAGGCTGCCCCTCTGGACCAAAAATTTATTACCTCCTACAATTCCTTTGGCGTTATATGTACCCCCGGCGGCTTGCGCGCCAGCTACCAAATTACTCTAGAAACTATAGGTAATATAAAGACGAAATTGCGCGTCTGCCCGTCGCGACGATATTTTCCCGCGCTGAAATTCGATTGCATCGCACTGCTCACTTTACAGCTGAAATGAATATTAAAGGGGTCAGCCGCTAGGGTCGTAAAAACTAAAACCGTACCAGCATCCAAAGCATGGAAGACCGTTTCACATTCTGATATTTTACCGCGTAATTGTACTTTTCGCCTTCGCGAGCGGTTTTCCTGCGGAAAACAAAAGCTTTTTGTTCGTACTCTTCGATATAACTATGAATTTTTATTAAGATCAAATCATACAAATGCAATTTATACCTATACAAGAATGTATTTTGAAAATTGCTCACTGATGCCTCCAAGTTAATAGCGAGTATGAAACCACGAATAAAGAAATAGCTATCAGTCCCTACTTCGTGCCTTGAAATTCGAAACTCCACTTCCAGTCAGAGCCTGTAGCTTCAGCTTACACAATCCTTATTTCGGCGCATTTTTCCACCCAAACTCATAAATATTTAGAAGGCCTCCGCGAAGAAATTGAGAGTTGTTATTTTTTTTTTATTCATCTCTCTCCGTGCAAAACCAAAACCTTGGCCCGTCTCGGTAGGTGCGTAACAGATTACACCTACCCGTCGGTTTTCACAACGATCATTTGCCTGAAAATAGGATAAAGACGATAACAAAGTTGCAGGGTTTAAGGTCTCTCTCGGGAGCTGCGGAGTGGTTAAGGGCAGATTAGCATAATATTATTCAGCGTATAATTCGTACGTCTGCGAGATGATTATCGTATCCGACTATGAAGATATCGTCAGCTGAGCTGGATGAAAATTAGGAATCGATCGCTCGTCCGATACCTCTGTTTAAAATTTCGGCAGCCTCGCGTACAAAGCGAGATGTGATCTTCGCTGGAGGGAATTCCGGACCCCTCGGCTGTTCCGGTAGTCGCACTGCTCACGTGCCTCTTGCGTAATATTCAACTATAGCTAGGTCGCCTCCTAAAAGCAGCTCTTCCGAAGCGTGCTAATTAATGCAAAGCTCGAGCTTGTCTCCCCTCTCTTGTATAACCGCAAAATTGAAGGCGATAAAAATAAATCCTCAGGTTTAGAGAGGGTATATTGTGGATTACTTTTTTCTCTTCTGCTTCGAAAACATTCGGCGACTTTACAAAACCGCTCATACACCTGTTATAAGACAGCTGAAAATTATTTTTGGCTTAGTTTTATCGTCGAACTGACGCTCGTGAAGATCGAACTATACATACATACCTAAGGCAAAGTTTAGTCATTGTGAAACTGGAAAATTCATCGTTAGAATGTTTACTTTGCTGAACTTTTGAAAAAACAATTAAATTCCACCGAGATTCGTGGCTTTCAAATCGTTCCGATTAGATCACCTAATTTTGCCGCGTTTAAAGGAACTAGATTTCATTGAACCAAATCTCAGTAGACAGAGCAGACGGAGTGCAATCTTCTCGGCTCGCCCTAACCCAGGGTGCGTAATCTTGCGACGCCTTTATACCACACTCTGTAATTTTAGAACCCTGCAGATTGGACGCGAGTATTCGCGATACACAGCAGAGGTAGGTAGCAATGCCCCTTGGAATGATGAAATGTCAACAGCTTGGAGACGCGCGAGGAAGCGCGCTTCTCCGCGTTGGAGCATCAAAATCAAATCAGTACCGAGGATTGCCTCGACCACCCCGCGAGTATGCAGCAGTATTGTGTTTGAGTTAGACGCGAATTGGAAGAGGTGGGAAACCTTCTCCTTCCGTTCTCACCGTCAATTTCAGGATTGCGGGGAGATTGGTTGTCTCACACATTCGAAAGCTCACCGCGAGAATTGGACGCCGCATTGCATGTTGAGAAATCGTTACTACCGAATGACACGGCATCTCATTCCGATTGTGGTTCGCCACTTCCGACTTCTCTCCAACTTGCACCCGAGGGAATTTCGCAAGTAATTAGAGTCCATATATATAAACGATGGTACAGGCCATTAATAGACTACTGATAATTCCTTTTCACTAAATGTAAGCGGAAAGCACAAGTTCTACTACGTGCTATGACAATTTTCACAAACCGATCAGAAAGGTGACTCAAGATTCGGGCTTTGTTAAATTTCTTTCATCCCATTGACAGTTGGCAATGATAGAGATCGTTTGTCTAGTTTCAATTGTTACAGCATTCGACTCTTCAAATTACAAGCGAGACTCTTTGACGTAAACAGAGAAAATTCTACTAAAAATTTTTCGTCAAAAACCTTTAAATTCTTCTTTTTTTTTTTTAATTGTTAATTATCACAAAAAGTTTCTTCTGAGGAATATAATTTTTTCGATTTTTTTTCTTTTCAATGAAAACCTCTGTTCGTACGACAAGAGGCTTCTATTTCTAGGAGACAGAGACATTGGCTTAAAAAAGTCAATCTATGGAGAAAGGTTCATTCGTCTGACCGATTTTCAACGGACAAGTATTACACGTAAAGAATTGTGAATAAATATTCATCCTTTCTGCGCAATTCACTGCGCAAATCTCATTTGCAGCATATCGAGCAGAAGTGCTGTATTTCATTTAGATGCTTCGCAGCTCGGTTTGTCTTCACCGATCTCAAGGTGTCTTACTCGGCAGCACCTCGATGACACCCGCGTCGATAACTGATACTGCACGGTAGTGTGCAATAAACTTCCTCGACGGGAGATGAAGAGTATAATGTGCGAACATAAAGGGGAAGAGAGAAAGTACAGGGTATTAATCCACGTGCATCTACATTTCACGCGCACAACTAAACAAGTTTGAAATTCAACGGGATCGCTTTGTGACTCTCTTCTGGCAGAACGGGAAAAATTTACTTTTGAGAAGTTGTGATTCGAAAGAGCAATTTTTAAAGTGGCATTGGGAATTTTGAATACTGAATATCTGCGATCATGGAAAAGGATGATTTTATTCGTTCATGCGTTTTATCCACATGATAAAAATTTAAAAACAAACAGCCTTGTACGGATTTATTTCAAGCGAATACACGAAATATAGAATTTGGGGTATTTCGAGGACTGGAAATCGGAATGGATAATTTTGTAATTGCAATAAATAATTGTTGAAGTATACTATACGCATGATTCGTGAATTACATGCAAAATGATATTCGTACACGCTAATAAGTCACGTGTGTATACATTTTCTTTATTGCGAGTGAAAAAGAATCTGCGTTTGTTAATGAGTGAATCGATTTGAAAAATTCGAGAACAAGGTGAGACGTAAAGGATCTTCCTAGATTCAGAATATACTCGTTGTGAGTCCCCAGAGTATCCGGAAATATTGTTGCTAATTTTATAAATAAAACGGAGTAAAAACATCATAACAAGTTGTAAAATTCGATTTCGTAATTTTATTGCTCCAAGAATTACTGCAGAGGACGAAAGTAAATGGTTTACTTATTTGTCAGTTTCTTCACGTCTACCGGTTGACACAGCAATAATTATCAACGCATCTTCAGCGCATAATCAAAAGAGGAAGTACTTACACTTGCTAAAAATATGACCACGTACTGGCAAAATTTTTGGTTTTGAAGCACATTAACCTGCCCAAATTATCTAATTCAAATTAAATTTATCATTTTTTGTTAGCTATTAATATAATATTAAAAAGCAAATGCTTGCACGAATCGTCATGTGTGTTATGCAAATATGTACGTTCAACTTGGTATGTAAACAATTTGGAAATACTTTTGCGATGAACTGGATTGATGTATAGGTATAGTAGAGAAAAAGTACGAGCCTGCGATTTCGTGATTACTTTGAAGTTTCAGTCACCCTAAAATTGGACCAGAGGCTCCAGACACGATGTAAACAGGTATGAATAATTCTCGCATGCCAGCGTATTTCAGAATCGTATTTCTGCGAGCACCGTAATACCAATCATAACTTTTATAATATAATAGTCATCGAATTTTATACGAACACATCCAGAACTTCTAGACAACCTGCACTCAAAGGTGATATATGTGTCAGATGCATATTACTTTTATCTTATACTTTTATCGGAAACCATCGCTGTCTTGTATGTACGTAAGTTTCATGCGATGAAGCCAGCATTACATTTGTTCAATTTTACAAGGCGAATCGATCCAACCCTGCAACCAAAATTATTTTCCGAACAATTTTTAATGAATTATCGGCAAAGAAAATCTCTCTTATTTTCTGGCAATCGTACGCATAGTACCTGCAAAATTTAACAAATTTTTTAACACGTATCGTGAGCGGACTGTTTCAAACCGCACAATCACGACTGGTACACATGCGGTCGTGTTCATTGGGTAATGGAACCCGTGCTTTTCCAGCTAACATGATACATTGTACGGTTGAAATCGCCTATTATAGTTTTTTTTTCATCCTGCTGCGTTTATTACTAAAATTTTATTCGCACGAGAAATGTAAATTCCTCGGGGATCACGGCGGACTACTCTGGCAGTTCGGACAACGAGTCTGAATCTCGAAATCACAGCAACCTGGCGACAAATTTAGATAGCTGAACTTTAGCAAACGACCATCCATTTATTTGCACGGCAATTCTTTGGAATGACAAATTAGAGCTGATTCTGAGAATAATGGTTAGAACTAACGAGATAACCGTGAAATTAACATTTTTACACAACTCTGTTGATTGATTGATGAAATAACGTACAATGTAAACTTCCAATAACTTTTCAAAGTCTCCTCCCCTAGATGTACTGGAATTTTAGACAATCAAAGCTACTTTCGAGACGATGTTACTTACGGTTGGAAAACTGCGATACATTGAAAAATATACGTACTTTTACGTACGGTCGATTAGGTAGAAGAATTGATTTCATTTGAAATATTTTCTTGTTTATCCGGAACAATGTTTGATTTGAACGAGGTGTATTTAATTTTCACTTCGTAAGATATACATTCGAATTTTTTTAAATCAATACGAAAATTTCGTTTTAGTAGACTTTGAAACTCTTGAAGCAAGAAAGACAAAATTATATGAGTAGCGATATTTATCGACAATATACCTATATATTTGAGTGTGAGATCTGTGCGACGTTGGGTATATTCCAACTGAAGTCCCAAGCGAGAAAATTATCGAGCAATATTGAATATCATATATTTTAGCGTTATATTGAAGTGACTCAATCGAGTTTCAGAAGGAAAAGAAATTGGGTGGAGATCTAATGAACGAGAAGAAAATTGATTAGACATTGAATAGGAACAAAAGTTATTACAACTGAGGGTTGTACCTTTGTAAAGCTTTCGCTCACATTCCGAACCTTGAAAATACGAGTATTGCTTGTACGATTTTTTTTATCGCATTCCGATAGCGAAGGATCGGATCAAGCTTACAGCCTGGACCTCGAGTCTTATCACGTGGCGATATAATCAGAGACTTGGGACTCGGCTCGAGAGTCACGAAGATGAAGTTTCTGATCTCCGACCGCGAGTCAAGGGTAAACGTGTATAAAGTTCAAGGTTACATTTTGCTGGAGAAAACCCGGAAACCTACCGTCATCCTCGCTCTATCTCTTCCTTACTAACCTAACCCAACCAACCCAACCTAATTCTGGACCTAACCCAATGCTGCTTCGCACTGCCTCTATTAAATTTTACGGATCGCACTGTTTTGCCCACGCGAAATAATCCCGTATGCCAGGCGTGTCCCCAACGTTTAATAAGCATATTTCATTCCGTGCTTCCCTCACTCTGAAATTATTGAAATATATGAACGGGCCTTTAGACGAGACTGTATGAAGCAAAAGGTAACCTCCTCTCGTGCAGCTCGTCCAATTAAAAGCCTCCTCACAGAAGAAGGGAAAAATAACGGTTTAGAAAGTTTGATGGGCGTATCATACAGGGAACATTCAGATTCAACTTCGACGACGAGAGTTAAATTAATACGAACGCAACTAGGTATGCCTCAACTTTGCGAAACGAAGAAAATACAGGTTAATTCGCGGGGTAATTATCAGCATTATTATTATTATTATTATTATTATTTATTTTTTTGCGATGCAACACAAAGTTTCGGAAAGAAATGAACAGATAATACAGTATTTCAGCAAGTTGACTTGGCTTCGACAAGATTCCACGTAAATTTTTTGTCTGAATTCAATAAATCAGTATCTTCAACTTTCTTTAAAAAGGAACTTTCATCGCGTCAACTGATAAAACCACTGATCAACTAAAACGTGTTTTAAAGATCCTAAACTGTTGTCCATGTCTTCGTTGTTTTGTTTTCTCTTTTCTCAGTCTGCAGAATTTTTTTTCTTGCCAAATAACGACAGCATTTCCAAATCAGATTTTCTTCCACCTGTCAAAATCGTCGTGCGTCAGTCCCCTTGAGACACACGACAAGGTGGACTGGATATGTACGTGAGGTATGGGTACGTAGGTACAGAACTGCTCTTACCACACCATTGCGTAATTTCTGCAACCGTCAGATTGAATCGATATCAAATAACGGTTCGAGTCTCATACAAAATAGGCATAACCCGTGCATTATGTGCTTACCCTGCAGAGTTGAACTACCATCGTCCCTGCAGTGACCAACCTCGCGTAACGGGGGTCGGCCCTCCATATTCCTCGTTTAGCACCTATAGGTACGTACATATGTGTATTTCGAAGAGAAACCGTGAAATACAGTGAAAAAAATACCGTATTGGGAAGTCTAGAATTGGTCTTATACTCACAATCAGTGAATCGAACATCTGAAAATTGGAGAATTGCCATGTCTCAGTGTACACCATACATATTCAAAACTCATCCACTTCGAAAATTTGAGCCTAAAAAGAAATGAAACGTAAAAACATTTGGACCGTGCCACTTCAATTGGTTTGCTGCTTAAAAATTTACTCGCGGAGTGCGTATCCGAATAAAAGCATCTCAATTATTCTGCATCTGTATAATTTCCTGTACCTCCATTTTCATGTGCGAGACATGAATCGGATAACAAGTATAAAAATTTTTTGAACTCTTACCGAAAAAACATAAATAAGAACAATCTCAATGAATACATATATTATAATATGTATAGTTTGAAAATTGCTGGTAACGCAAAATTGATTTACGAAAATTTTATCCTCCGAGAATACGACTTCGATTTAAACATCTTATCTCCAAAGTTAGGTGATGGCATATTGAATTAACAGCTTGAACTTGAAGTAAGTCAATAAGACCGGAGGTCCTCTCTGAAGAGGACGACAGAGTACATCGAGGTTAGCCTGGGTGCATCCTATACATTCTGTTTGAACGGCAGTTGAGAGGGACGAAACTTGGCTCAATATTTACGAAAGTTGGAAGGCTATTTTCGGGCAATTGGACGCTGATCCGAGCCTCGTGTCGTCCGAACGAGCTTAACGCGGTGGTTCATGGTTACTGCCGGAACGTGCTATGCATCGGAATCCTCATCTACACCCCAGCTTTTAGCTAACCGCGCGTGTTATACGAGCTTGCAATTACATCTATGTATCTATTTCGCCTCGCGGTACCTGATATTCCGCATTTTTCTCGATATTTGTGAGAGGATTCGAAAAACCGTGCCATTATATTTTCCGATGAAAACTATTCGTGAGATGAGGCCACACAGATGCGTCTGAACAAAACGCGTCGTGGTTTTTATTCGCGACATCCGATTATATTACCCCCGCACAAATGGCGCAGAAATACTCACCAGTCTACGTGTAATGCGAGAAAAAAAAATTTCAACAAAGAGTTTGAACGGGAGTCGAACATTGGGATGTATTCGGATAAAAAATATCCTTGAAACACATTCTTCTTTACATAGCAAAAATCTACAAAGAATATATTATTATTTCTAGGCTGTATGCTTGGTTTAAAGGATAATATGCATTTATTATGTAGCCATCATTCTACTGCACCATTCAAACCAAACATATAACCTCGAAATAACAATCTATTTTTTCTAGTCTTCATACATAGGTATATGTATACTATAAAACAAAAATGTGGATCTTTTAGCGGAAGAAGCGCTCGTAAAGCTCGTTTCACACAAACCGTGGAATGTATAGGTATGACAGGTTCAACGTCTAGGCGAAAACTGATGGGAAATTTACATTTTATTTATTTGATAACATTTTTTATAGATACATTTATTAGGTAAAGTCAAACACCGATACGGTCGTAAAGATGATTCATACTAACTGACGTCGGTAAGTTTAACGAGCATACATCACGCAGCCGGGTAATGGTTTTCCAATAAAATTTGCATCCCGTTCACTGACTATGCGATTTATGATCTCCGATTCTGCTTCGTTTATCCGATATGACATGAAAATTTAATCCCCAAATTTGCACATTGTAGTTCGACGCGATAGAAATACGTAGGTGTAAGAGAAGATTACCAGGTGACGTAGGTATTATCAAATTTTCACCTATACTATACCTATATGTATAATATCAACCGCTACCATCTCTCAAATCTCTAACGCCTCGCGGTGTCGCAATGCCACGGAGGTTCTCCAATGGAGATTAGGTTTATGAATTCTCGATGAATCATCCCCAGCAGAGCCTGCTTACGACAGTACTAAGTGAAACAGAAATTGATCCTGAGCTCGGGTTAAGCGTCGTGTTACCATGAGGGACTAGGCATGAAGAAATCACTCGGGTTGCCCTCCAGGGTGTCTCTTTCTGCCAGCTCGCCTAACCGCGTTCTCAATTCCGATCGAAAATTCTCCAGCTGAAAAGATTTTTCCCCTACCTTAGTATTCTCCGAGAAGAATAGGCTCGTCACGTATAGAAAAGGCGGACGTGTACGGACGCTAGTATAGCCTTACAATCAGCCTCCCCTGGCGTCAAACCCGAGCTGCACTCTATTCGACGCAATTTTTCGCCCCGTTCTTATAGCGGCGGGGCGATGCTCTCTATAAAAATCCGGAGTCTAGACCACGACTGGTCACAATGTGCAAGGAAAGTCGTAGTGCACTCGAGTTGTTACAAGCTTTTGCCAACTACCGTAAATCTCATCGGTGTGCCTCGTACCGGAGTCGTGAAAACCATCCTATCAGTGCTGCCCGTATTCACAAGAGTTACGTATTTGTTCATTTTTTGTCCTTTTTTTATTTCCTTTCTTTTTGCCTCCTCGAAATCTTCACAGAAAGATGTTCGTAACTTTCCGTTGACAGAATTATTGCAGAGTATATCCAAGAAAGTAATGAATCTCTGTTCATCGGAATGAATGTTTTGTTTAGTCTATGTATTACAATGATAAAAACGTCACTCATACACGATGGCTAACCGTAATGGTGGTTCTGATTTGCCCCAAAATACCACGAATCTTACGAACATAAATAAATTTTGAAAATTTGGTATTTCGAACTGATTTAAGTATTGAAATCTTTTTCACATCAAGTCTCAGTCATAACTGTACGATCTGTATACTTTTTCCGTGCACGCAAAGCTCTCATCGGCGCGATTCTATTCGTGTCATAATTCGGATAGATTATTTTATATTTCGTTTGTAATACTCGTAATAACAAAATTTAGGGGCTTTCCTTTGGTTAAAAAAATGTTTCCAATATCGCAATCGAAACAGTTGGTTTGAGATATATATTTTGTTTATTTAACTCCAAGTTTGATTTGTTTCATCTCAAAAAGTTGTTACTCTGCACATTTTTTCCAGAACTCAAACTCTTCTTTGGATTAAATAAGCGATGTATTCTGTATACTTATCAAAGACGCTGCTCCAGCAAAAATACCTACATAAAGCTGTATTCGTTTGAATCTGTAACGACTCACTTGTTTGAATTTAAATGAATGTAATTTTTCTGTGAAGTAGCCTTAAAGCTCGTAAACAGATAAATTATTTATGTCGCGTCCAGCACTTTTACTTGTCAATGCGATATCTATCTTCCCTCTGCGACATTTTTCTGGCTGCTAGTTTAAGCTGGAATGGCGCGTAAGAAGTTTAGGGAAGCTATTTGTCCATTTCTTCCTCTTTTTATTTTGTTACTTTCGCAGTGATAGATTTACTGCTTCGGTCTACGACCCTAGTATTTTGAATCTTTCCAAGCACGTCCGTGCAGATAAGGCTTTGTAGTAGATTGGTTTCGGAGACTAGATGAGTACAGCAGCGTAATTTGAAAGATAAGTTTTCTGCACTTTTGTACAAAATTATGCTTTGATAAAGCTACACCACGCATACATCGTACCTAGAGGGTGGAATTTTATGACAACATGTCACTTTAAGAGCTCCCGTAATCTTGAAATCTAAATACGATCCTGCAAGAATTCATTTGCATATGAAACACATTGCTCCAAGTAACCTCGCCGTACAAAATTTTATGGCATCTTTGTATACGATCCACTATCCGCAAGACGAATGCTTTAACCCCTGAATCATGTGAGACATATTTTTCCCAATGCGTACTAAATTGCTTACCGAAACTGTGTCTTCCCTCGGATTTTACTGTGCTTGTATTTCATCATTCTGACTTCGAAGTATCATTGCAAAAGCAAAATATGTATATAAATCCAAATTGAATTAGAGGTTTATTTCGTCTCCATAAGCGGTTGGAACAAGTTCTTGATTCTGGTGAATACAGCAAAAGATTTAGTATAACGAACATGTAAAAAATGTGTTGCATATTTCTGTCAGTTAATAAGGTATAGACATAACAGATACCGTTGTGATACTAGGAATTAATATTTTTAAAAATTCAGATCTCTACAACGACAACAGTATTGCAATAACGATCTTACTTCGATGTTTTTCTCGGTTATTTACCCAGCTTCGATACAACTCCCACATACTGAACTGTAGACTACGGGATAAAATTTCCACTCACCCACCTTCTGAATCAAATAAAAACGTAAGCTCCGATTACATAAGCATGTTTATTATTCGATTTTCCATCAGGAAATACAAACGGTCTGCAGGCGACACGAGACTTCGATCATCAGTTGCCTGGCCATGCCACACCCTCGTGAAGTGAGATTGACGCAGAGGTCCTTGGACCAGACACCATATCTATAACACATGAATTGCTTCTAGGACTCGGAACTCCTGTTTCTATTAGTATACTGTTGAAATTCACAAGTCCAAATAACGTCCTATCAGTGAAAAAAGAAGACACGAAAAACCGTTTTTGTTGAGGGTGCAAAAAAATATTGAAAAGAGCATACATTCTATAATCCAATATTTCTGCAGGATGATCGAAATTGTGTATCATAGCGATAGCACATTCATAATCATTATACATCATACATCATCATACATAGTATTAAAGTTTGAAACCAAAGTTTGGATGTCCGGATGTTCGGATGTTCAGAAAGTGACGTCACCCAAAATTTTTTTTCTCTTGACGTCATCAATCTATATAGACGAAAATCGGCTAACCGAATTGCTCAGTCTGGAAACAACCGCGCAGTAGAGCGGACGGACGAGAATCGCGCTCCGCAGATTTCGAGTATCGGGTTCTCTACCTTGGGGTCCGCTTTCTGGTGCAACTCGAATTCCAGGACAAGCGCTCCGTAGTTTATGCGCTCCAGGTACGGTACCTGGTGGAACTCAACTTTCGGGACAAACACTCCGTGGTTCCTGCGCTCCAGGTACGCTACCTGGTAAACCTCGACTTCCAAGACAAGCGCTCCGTAATTTCTATGCTCCGGGTCAGCTACCTGATGGAACTCGCCTTCAGCGACAAGCGCTTCGTAGTTTCTATGCTCCAGGTCCACTACCTGGTGAAACTCGACTTCCAGGACAAACGCTCCGTGGTTCCTGCGCTCCAGGTACGCTACCTGGTGAATCTCGACTTCCAAGACAAGCGCTCCGTAATTTCTATGCTCCAGGTCCACTACCTGATGAAACTCGACTTCCAGGACAAACGCTCCGTGGTTCCTGCGCTCCAGGTACGCTACCTGGTGAATCTCGACTTCCAAGACAAGCGCTCCGTAATTTCTATGCTCCAGGTCCACTACCTGGTGAAACTCGACTTCCAGGACAAACGCTCCGTGGTTCCTGCGCTCCAGGTACGCTACCTGGTGAATCTCGACTTCCAAGACAAGCGCTCCGTAATTTCTATGCTCCAGGTCCACTACCTGGTGAAACTCGACTTCCAGGACAAACGCTCCGTGGTTCCTGCGCTCCAGGTACGCTACCTGGTGAATCTCGACTTCCAAGACAAGCGCTCCGTAATTTCTATGCTCCAGGTCCACTACCTGGTGAAACTCGATTTCAAGGACAAGCGCTCCGTGGCTTTGGCTGTCCAGGTCCTTGACCTGGTGACTTTTGACTTTCAGGACTAATTTTCAAGTTTACAGTACATTACCCCGAGCGAGCTTTAGCGAGCGAGGGTTTTAAAGCCAGTTACTTTTAACAAACTGATCCCAATGGTTTTTCTCTAGGCTACTTCTTCTTCACACCTGTAATAAGAATTAGCAGTAATGTCACCGTTACTACCATCCGTTATGCACGTGTCACAGTTATGCGTCCGGAAATCAAAACCGCTTTCTCCTCCGCCTTTACGATTAAACTTTAGAATTCTTAATTGATGATATACCGAGAGAATATCTTGAAAGTTCACACTCGGTCACCGCCGACTCGACATCACTCAAGTTTTTCGTCTGTTTCTCGCAGGCCGGCCATCCCATCTTTAATTTTAAACTGTCAAAGACCGTAAAATGATTGCATCGACGACGGCGACGATTATGTTTTCATTACACTTATGGGGATTCCATGTCAAACCACCAACGACGACGATTATCTTTTCATTTTATTTATGGGGCATTCCTTGTCAATACATAATCGTTGTAGTTGTCGATGCAAACATTTTACGGCCTTTGACAGTTTAAAATTAAAGATTTCTTTTCTCTCAAGAGAGAAAAACTTCTCTCATGTGTTTCAGAAACTAAGATGTAACAAAATAGTTGAATGTCACATTTTTCAATTATCACGCATGTATCCGTATTCGATTCACTTGTTCAAGCACAACTTCCATGATTATTGTTCCAGGAATATCATAAACAGTAAGAGTGAATTACATGAATGATTCTCAATGACAACACGTAATAAGACGGTGCTCGAAATGTGGCAATATACCTGAGACAAATATGACATTTTCCCTCATATATATTTTCCAAACCACATACTATACTGTGTCGACCTTATAATATTGACACGATGTGTCTCTGGCCCATCAACTTTTGCAATATTGCGCGTTGTAACGTTCAAACAATATTTCTGCAATATTACGTGTTTTGTGGGAAATTCTTATTGTTGGCTTAACATCTGTCATTCGCTACAACCTGTAAAAGTCAGTTATGAATCTTTTTGAGTGATTTTTGGACATATTATAACAAACTATATGAATTCCTTATTTAACCAACCAAAATTATAGAACATTAGTCGGAAGATCCTTGGTAGCAATACATTATCGCTAAAAATGAATGAAACGTAGGTCAGCACCCAAAAAATTAATTTACAAAAAAAAAAAAAACTATATCATAGTACCTGCTCAAACTTCTGCTTCAAACTGCCTGGTAAATAAATTACTTTCAAAATTGAACTTGGATTCACATGTAAGGAGAAAGAAAAAAACAGTTCATCACAATGAAAAGCAAGCTGATTGATTATCTCTAGCAACTTTACTCGAAATAAAACGACTTCAACCCTTAACCAAATTAACAATTATACCGAGAGGTAATTAGACCGCGCGCGTTCGAGTACGTAGATAGACGAGTTTGGTACAAAATCATCGAATTCCGGATAATTTGACTGACGAGATTAACGCTATACGGTGTCGTTTAGCTCGCGGATTTAGCGAATTAAATGAATCGAATAAATCTCGAGCCGTCGATAAACTGCGGTCGAAATTTTCGCAGGTTTATTAGCGACATCGCAACCGTCGTAGCTTGGGTCCAACTTACTGCCGAATCGCTTCTGCCGCCTTACTCGGCAGTCACCCGCGAAGACCTTGGCGATAAAGTACTATCTACAGATTTAGATTGGCCCGCAAAATCCTCGTCGAACCTACGCAACCTCTGCTTTTCAGATCTTTTTACCCACCGGCGACCATCTCCTCGAAAGCTCCCCTCAGAAACGGCTCGAATCTTCCGATACTAGCTGTGAAGAAGGTGCGAGAAAGCTTCAAAAATTGATTGCCCTTAAAGCCCACACTTCGATCGACTCTTGACTCGGAAGAAACGAAAAACGCCGTTATTTCCATACCTCACAATAAGCTGTGACATGGATGATTTCTCGGAACGAAGAAACTGTATCAATATATTGAAACTAAAAAAGAAGAAAAAACACAAAACACACCTGCGTTCGAAATACTCGTCGAGTACAAGTGAGAGAGAAAAAAATATCAAGTCCATAGGAGATGTGCTACGCGAGGTAAGCTCTGTAGTGATGTGGTAAGGTTTTATGGTTTAGTGATGAAAGCTTTCTTCCCAGAAAATACTTTCGGTCGCCAACAGTGCGACGACACAAGTTTGCTTTTACCAAGGCATAGCAGCTATTGAAAAGAAGCTTGCAAAGGGCGCTCTAACCATACCACGTATTTTATTCTGAGATAAATATAAATTCCGGACAGATTAACGCGTGAAAAATATGATCGATGCAATCGGTAATATAATAGCCTGGTCTGATTTAAACTAATATAACCATAACAAATGGATATAACGTTTGCAAACAACCCATTAAAATTTCATATAATTTCCGCCACTTCTATTAATGTAATTTAATTTCGCGCAATGTAACATATATGTTACTTTTCACGGTAGTTTTACAATGCCTTGTCCCCTTTAAGAAATTGCTCGGATCGATTCGTGCAAAGTTCGACCAATTCAAACCATAAACTCATAACTTAGAATATTATAGCCTCACAGCAAAGAAAACAACGCTTTTTGCTTTCATGTGACGCGAATTTTCATAACGCTAATAATAATTCGATCCTTTTACAAAATCTATCCCGCGCGCCTTGCAACATTCTCGCATAGTGACAGAGAACTAGGTGAACTCGTACAAGTTCACCGCGCAAAATAATACAATACCCATTAAGCATTGTCAGTCTGCTGCAATAAAAAACGAATTACGCTCACGGATTACATGAGAGACATCTCTTTATACGACTGATGTAAACCAAGAAAATCGTAAAATGGGAATGTGGAACGGAAACAGTCGTAAGTAACTGCAACTCTCAAGGATCGAGGAAGAGAAGGAAACACGGAATAAAAAACGCGACTCAGATTCTAATCTTTATTTGGTTTTAACGCCGGGCTTAATTTAAACCTGCGTTGCAGATACAAAGAATCACTATTTCCAAAGCTATGAAAAGACGGTGAAATCCTCTCACTGTTATATCCGCGGTAATTTGAAGGACGGGCATTGCGTCGTTTCCACCGGATTTTCTCCCTATCAGTCCTTGCACCGTTACGCTTGCGCCAGCGGTTCCAATTGTTTCCGGCGATCATTGTTATACCTGCATTTCACGATTGCTGCGATTTCCAAGCGCAGGAGCGCTACGTTGAACGCGAATAATGGTGATTATACAATCCAAGAGGCGCCAGAAGACTGCGGTACGTCACCAGCATGACACGCGAATAACGGTAAATTGCAGTTCGCAAATAGTGCATCGTAAATAGGCCGAACCCATATTTTCAACTAGTTGCACAGTGCAATTGAGCTGAATCAACTTGTCCGGCTATAACCGATTTGCTTTTTCAGTCATACGATGATACGAGATGCAAATTATCAGAAAAACACCCCGATCGCAGACTATGAGATACATTTTTGTTAGTCTAAAAAGTTTCTCACAAGTTAACGACACCAACAATTATTCCTAATTATGATAAAGCTCTTCCAAAAGAAGATAAAGGGGGAGTCATTTGTGCGTTAGAAAGGGGGGACTGTGGCAATGGGAAGTAATTAGGCAACACGATCAGCGCCGAAAGATTTTCGTTTGTGAAAACGATGTAACTCCGCCGAAGCTATTGTGCGCTAATCTATTGTGCCACGTGCCTTCGCAAAAGTGGGAAGTTCGGAAGTAAAGCCATTTTCAGGTGAAGCTAGCACACCTCAAGCATAGAGTCAACGTATGATGTAGTATTCCTTGGGCATTTCATCTCAATTTCACTGAAAGCTTGATTTATCTACCCTTCTACCCTGTCAGATTTAGATATTTTTCACAAGGACAGAAGTTTTCTAAGCTTGTCACGCGACGCGTTGAACGTTTATGTGTATAGGTGAAGGAAAGAAAAATTGTCACGTGAAACGCGAATAAGCACTCTCGGTAAAGCTGCCGCGCAAATACTGCATAAAAAAAAAAGTTCGATTTTATGGATTTTGCGAACGCTATCGATCATACGTTTTACTTACTCTCAGTTTTTTACCGATAGTAAAATAAATATATTTCGAGGTCTTATGTCTCGTGCCACCTCAATATTTTAACAGCTTCATTAACAACATCCACATGCACGGAAAATGAAATTCAATGTTCTACTTATAATATACGCGCACTGGTTATACGTAAGGTCTTATTGACGTCATATGAGATTTATGTACCATCCGTTGTACCGAGGCTAACTTATTACTTTTTATGAGCAAATAGGTAAGTCCGATGTTTATTTCAAAAATATCTGTCTCAGGTAATCAAAGAACGAATGTTCGTTCGTACAAAGATGCGGGATTAGTGTATCAGTTTCTGCAATGCGGTAGAGAAATTATTAGACGAAATGTAGCTTCTTATTCGTTTTGTTTTAGTATTAATGCAAAATTATCGGTAACTATAATTCACTCGTTAGGGCTTAGAAACGAAAGATTTCTTTTTCCTTCACTTAAGAGAAATATGCCATGAGAATATATACGGTTTCTGTTAATGTCCCGGAATAAAAGTTTCACCTGACTCAATTTTACGTATAAACTATTCTATAAATACGTCGACCAATATTATACCGTTAATAAATTACGCACTGTTTAGATTGAATACAAAGAAATCATTCATTCGGCATGACGGACATTTACCTATTTATCTTTCAGAATGAAATATTTAATCTAAAGGCAAACATTCGGCTCATAGCTTCAGACGGAAGCTGTACATCTATCCAGTCTTAGTTGTATAATGGCGGAAATCGTGACCGTCGAGTTTCGAGGCGTCAGTTATCTCTGTAACTCGCAACGTAATTATAGAGCGTCCACAAACGTGTTATTTCAAGTGGCAGTATCCTGCCGAGTGTCAAGGCATTAGTACAAAAGCTGATTAATTTCCCGCGATTGTTTCAAGACCCACGTTGCCAACCCCTTCTTTCCTACCATCTATAACGTACAATGTTCCATCTACCGCGTACCGTGAACTCCGTAGACGGAATCGTAATATCGTACTCTAGAATTTGGTTACTCTCAAATTCTGAGCCGCTTACGGTCTCTTGGAGGTTCGATCGGACAGCTTTCAAATACCCGAACATTGCAAATAGGATTTAGAATTTCCTTATTGAAATTCAAATGAGCGAGCATTCATCTATTCAGCTCGCTGCTTTTGCAATAAAAACTTGAAGAACTCCGACGCGAGTATCTTTGCATAAGAAATGTAGATTAAATTAATTACGTTTACATAATAATAACTTGATAAGAAAAAAAAAAAAAAAAAATCAATAAGTAAAAAGAAAAACGAACAGTATTGTTCATGCCTGTCTCATTGTAGGTAAGCAAAGACAGCGGGTGAAATGTGATATCGAACAATTGTCTGTTGCAGATTCGGAAAGGTGAAGACTCGTACGTAGAGGGATCAGAGAAATGGACGACGAGGCCTCGATTTTACTCGTGGTGACCCTCGCGGTCGGAGGTGTTCTGATGACGGCGTTACTCGCCTGCTACGCCTGTGTCTTTAGGGATTTGTGCTGCCGTAGGGGTGAACGCTCGAAGCGACGAAGAGGAAGTCCTCGAAGCCCCATGCAAGGTTCGGGTGGAACCTGCAGGCCGCGTCTCGACACGATACCGCTGAACGACATCACCCAGGGGGAGAGCATGCCGACGGAGTCTGAAAAAGTCTAGCTAGAATATCCCCGCAGTTTCACCGATTCCGAGTGTTATAAATTAAAGGGGCGATACTCGTGTTTCCACTGGTTGAAATTAATCAGAGACAATTTTGATTTGCGTTCGACGTCGAACGAAATGCTTTGAATAGACCCTAAACTTGTTGCCTCCGCGCAGTCTCAATTACAGTGCGACGAGTATGTATAATAATTGCGTGTACGTATGTTAGTCGATCGATGAAGCATCTCAACCGGATATTGGATGTGCAGCTGCGGTGGGCTTCTTCTCTGTAGATGTAAAATAAATCTATGGAAACCGACGCCAACTGTTCGTGGCGTAATGATTATATGCGACACGGGATATTTGTGGATTTAAATAAACAAGGAAATACGGTCAATCTAATATCATAAATATGTTGTTATAGGTTTTCCGACTCTCGGGAAAATAACGAGGTGACTCACGGCACGTTCTAAAGAGTCTAATTTTTGTCAGGCAATCCAAATTAACTGTAACCACTGTTGCAATCGAAGTACTCGTGAGAATTTCCGATTCAATATTGTAAGATTCGTCAATTTTGCAAATTATTTCCGATCATACGTATATTGATTATTGTACCCTGCGAGAGCAAAGGTATTGCCACATTAACACGCTTCAGACGCACGTCGCGAAACTTGGTTTATCCACGCAGTAACAATTACTTGTATTTTAATCAGACGGTTCTTCTTTTTCACTCAAGTTGATTATATTGGTGTCTGATTGTAATACTTGGCGTTTAGTTTAATTTCTTTTCTACTCATGAACTTCCATTTGGTGGATTGATTTGGGCCCGACGTGTGTATTACACAGTCTTATACTACAAAATGATCTATCAATGTAATGTGGTAAATATACGGTGCATTATGTCCATATACAAGGTGCCAATATGCAATGCACTTCGATTTTAGATTGAAGTATCGTTAACGAAAAGAATCATGCAGATTTCAATTTCTTACACCATATTACCGTTGCACTTGCGACGAGGAGTTTGCTTTTATTGTAATAAATAATGAGACGATTACGTAGAACGTGAAAGTTTCAATATATACTTGATGGAGAAATATGCGTGACAGCTGAAATCACATTCATTCAAGCGAAATAAGAATTGGAAAATGTCAGCATAACAATAGTAAGTAAACAAAACATTTTATTAACATCAAGGAAATAAAAAGTATATAACATGCATTCCTACCTTTTTTGCAACACCTTCATTCCCGTTTCTGATTTATGTATAATATTAAAAATAATTGGTCTCTGAATGGTGGTAAATTCATTTTATACACTAAATTTCCACGGGTCATGTGTCGATTGGAAATAAATATTCAGGATTCTGTTGGACCAACAAGTAATCATCGGTGAATTTACGCGGTTATGCGAAAAGATGTGCACTGTAAATTCATGTTGCGTGCAGTGTCTAGTTGTAGACGAAAAAGAAAATGTAACCTTGTTGGATTGAAGTCAATTTTTTTTACGTGTGAATGTGACAACTATTAGATATTCGTCACAGTCTTTGTTCAGCTCGAAAGAAATATAAATGAGAAAAAGAAGGCCCGTTGTAAATTAGTTGAATTTTTAATTGTATAAAATAAATATTCGAATCGGTTGAAAATCTAAGAAAACCATTATTTCGCACTCAGAAGTGTCATTAGTGTAATTAAAAGTACATGCTTGAGTTGCTGTCAACAAAATAATGAAATCTTACTTTTCTCAGTGACTGGATTATAGGAAAGGCGACTGAAGTCGTTATTACTTATTCCTCATTACAACTACATGCATTTGCGGCTTTGACATGAGAACAGAAACGCAGTGGCAGAAACGGTGTTTTGGTCAGCCGTGGGCGGAATACCTAAACATCGCGAGTGACGCGTTTCATGATTCATTCATGGCAAAATCATAACTCACAACACTTGAACCAGTAGCGAATGGTAACAAGGTGTTAGTGTAGGGGCTCAAATGTATATGGGGCATCAATTAATCATGTCGTTTGAGCCATACTCGAGGTGAAAACGGCCACTTACACGTTATATCGTGATGGGTAAAATCGATTGTTTCTGTAATAAAAATCTGCGTATAACCCGAGAGTAATAAACGTCAGAAACATTATATTTCAATGTAAATATTTTTATTGTTGATTGAAACCAAGAATAGCACAGCTATTCCATGTAGATAAACATGTATACAACGTGGGTACATACATAACGGTTTATAGTTTGTAATAATAAAAGAAAAACCTCTGAAAATGTGTAAAATTATCTATGAACGTACAACGCTGTAAAATGCGCTGCCCTGAAATCACTGTACATTTAAATTATTATTAATTGGCAACTAAAATTCTTTGCAATTGCTTTACAATAAAAGCAAAATAATTGCGTTCTTTGGATGACTATGCATCTCTATTTTCTACTTTCGACGTGAACTTTGTTTACGGATTTTAATGTTGATCGACATCAACGATGCGCGCAGATTTTTCTTTGCGCGCGCAAACTTATTCATAAATTCAAATAGAGATAATGCTCCTGTACACCTGTGGCATACTCAAAACTTTTTCCCATAAGAATAGTAAAATCGTAATATCATCCTCAAGAAATTGGAATATTTATACTGATTTTTACCGCAAACAGATTTCCAACTTGATATTTAGCAACGTAAATTCTTTTCGAATAATAAAAACGTCAAATTATCAATTAAATCGCGTCAGTTGAAGCAAAATATATATGTATATCATTTTATGTACAATATAGTAAAAGACAATATAATACAGCAATGTATATGCATAGTAATTGCAGGTTGTTTATGGAGTTATTCACAATCTGATATCCAATGGTGATCAATTATATTAGGTACTTATCACACGAGCTAGAATCACAAAGTTTGTTCCATTGCTTGAGGGCGAACAAGTGAACGGTACAACTGTATATATATTTATATTTATATGTTCTCTGGTAACTGAGAGGTAATTTTCAATAGGCTTCCATTGGCAATCACAGAAGTTCATTGGAATGGCTTGTTTTCTGAATTGCAATAGTACTTCAAGATCGTTGATCAACAATTGGAAGCATAAACATAATCTAAAGTTATTTTATACCATTGACTAGCTGATAGGGTTGTTGAACTGCTGTAAAACGGATATCACAACTTCCCTAAGCGTCTGTAAAAAAATATTACTTAATTAATTACTTATTTCGTTATTCATATTATTCACAATTCTCGATCTTATTCTGGGTTATTCAAAAATTAAGCCGTGCACAATAAAAATGACTCTGCGTCATAAAATCGAGATTTCTTAGGTATTAATGTGAATCTAGCATTGCTGCGATAGGGTGGATTACGCGTTCTAGTTTTCAACGCAATGACAAAGTGTATGAATACTCGATTGTTACCCTCTGCTTCATTTTCTCAGTTTTAATATCAGAGCACAAATGTAGATCTTACCTGCGGTTTACAATGTTCCTCCAACCAGCTGAATACACAGGCTGATAATTCGGCAAAATTAGCTACTGAAACGTTGCTAAAAGTTTGAAACAAGCGGTCCATAATTGCCTGAAACTATACAAATTATAATGTGAGATGAGCTCAAAGATTGCCCGCTATTTAGCGGAAATTATTATTTTTCAACTTAAATCTAAAAATGACTTTCAATAGTTACTTGCCCTGGCCAAATACTACTAATACTCCACTTAAGTGTGAATTGTTAGAATTATTTACGCCGTATTTGCATCAGACTATAGAAATGTACCAATTAAAACCAGACATAATTACCACTTGGAATTTAGCTTCGTCCGATACGCGTGCCTCAGCATGACCAGGCTGGGTCTGGTGAGCCTTGACGATCTGTTCGTAATTGGCTTGCATTATCCTTAGAGCTACGACCTCTTTTCGGAGAGCATTACGTTCCTCCTCCTGTTTCTTCTTTTGTTGCAAGAGAAACTGTATATAGTCAATTGATTTTTGAAGAACTGTCGCCTTAGACAATTTGTAGCCAGATGAATCTGTGTGCTGACAGGTGGGAACTAAGTCTTGAAGAGAGTCGTAACCCTTTTTTATGGCATCTCTTCGTTTCTGTTCTGCCTGAGTATGAGCTTCTCTGCGACGCTCTTTGTAACTGATTGTAGAATTTTTATTGTCACTGTCTTCATCTTCTGAAAAACAATAAAATAGATCCTACAGTGAAACTCACCGGTATGTATGTTTGAAAATTTTCATATAGTGATTCAACAAACATATTACCCTGGAGGAGTAATTGGTCTTAAATAAAATTACAGAAGTATAATTTAGTATGTTCTTTTACCAGTGTTATGTGCAGATGACGAAGGAGTATTGATGGAACCAGTGCTACTGCATCGGGAAAAGGTATATCTTTCGGTAGGACTAGATGGCTCCAATTTCATATCTCCATCCGATCCTGCTCCGCTGTGCATCGCCATTCCTTCTACAGCAACAAAGATTCACGAGATTTAGAATATCAGAAGATACCAAACTATGTTAACAGTAATCACTGGATCATATAAGAGAATCGTGTACGTGTGTTCTATGATATATTTGTGAAACAGAAAATCAAAAAACAGTCAAAGGAAAACTGGAAAATAACCAAATTACCAAATTTTGAGATTAGTATGCGTACACGTGACCGTGGAAATGAATAAACTGACTTTATCCCTGTCTCTAAATAGGTTTGCCCCGTTATGATACGTCAATAAGATACCTAATCTGCAGTCAATAGCCTTGACACGAGTGTTAATTTTTAGGATTACTGCAATAGAAAAAGAAGAGAACATACACAACAAAAAGGCAAGGAGAACTATCAAGTACGAATACTTACGGGGTTCGTATCCGTCTTTGTACGGTAGATCGGCCATCGTGTTGATAAGATAAGTATTGCATATACGCACTTAACTCAACGATTAAGCAAAGTCGGCTATATGTTGGGCGCGATAACCTCAGATCGAATATTTGTCGAACGTTGATAGAAGTCGGCGTAAATCATGTGGTACTTAATAAATTTGCAATATTTTTTAACAATCTGACGTGATATCTTTTCGAAAAACACGATAACTTAGCTTTTTAATACTCATAACGCTGCTGACCACTTCTTGTTACCGTTTCGACGCGCCATCTTGACGAAACAGCTTTCATCGGGAATAAACGCGGAAACGCAATATGCGCCAGTGTGTTCAACTGTTGTTCACTTTACGAACTGTCAAACATAACCACGTGCTCGAGTAGCAGACGAAAAGGACAAAACAAATTTTCGTCCACCCTGTGACCTGTCTGGTGCAGGATGTACAAGATTCAAACGTGGACTCGGTTCGCAACCTTGCGATATAAATTTTCCGTGGCGTAGAAAAGGTAAAAATTTTGTAATATATCTAAAGATGCTTCCAAGTTTGCACTACAATTTGAGAAATAACTAACAGATCGTATCATGGATAAATGAATATTTTTTAAATAATTTCAAACGGAGTATATGTAATAAAATCGACGTCACCGGATCAATCGAATCGTGAACGGTATTTTCGAGGGATATCAATTTGGTACAATTTTATAAGATACATTTTTTTTAACAATTTCAGGATTGATACGTTTCGAAATTAAAAAAAGTATTACCTGCGTTGGGTAACTAAGCATTATGTACAAAAGATTAAAAACAGCATTACGTTAAATTATTATTTATTATGTGATGTATCTAATATATATATTTACATTCGCTTTAATACACATAAAACAAATATATGATAATATAATTATAACTTTTTTTTTTTTTTTTTTTAGTTTTGTTTTATTCAATTCAAATTCGATTTATATATTATTCTTACTGTAATTTTTTTAATTTGGTGTAAACTTGTGTGACATATGTATTGCGTGTGGGGATATTGTGTTTTCATGTGATGGAATTATAATTGCCTCCACAGGCGAATGTTGCGTAATACACTCAAATAGTAATGAATTTAAAAATTCTGATATTTTCTCTACTTAGTCAATATGACTTTGGTCAATGAGCTTGCCGGCTATTGCTTTACCCACGACAATTAGCAATAGTGATCCAACTCTACATGTTTAACAAATATGGTAATGATTTTTTTAAATGAATTCGTTAGCTTTTTATGAAAAGAGAAATCGCTTGATTTCAAGAAAAACATTTTGCTGTGTTCTCTGGTAAGCACAACCTAAATTCCTGCTAACTTCTAACGCTAATTGTGTATTTATTGTATTCTTTAATTTAAATACATTCAACACACTACTTGTATGTACAATATTATCATGTATATATATATATATATATATATATATATATATATATATATATATATATATACCTATATACATGTATATAGATTTTTTTTTATACGGTGCTACTTTAATGGATTCAGAAGCCAGCATTGAGGAAACACCAAAAATAAAATAACAAACTATTCATTAATGTGTTCAAATAATGTATCAATACAGATACATTGAAATATCATACAAGTAAGATAAAGTTTGATTGAATGGTAATTCGTATATTAACGTATAACTTGAGATCACAAAAATATTCACCTGCAATAGAATTATGCTAATATTCATCATTTCGGATTATAGCAATAAAATCGGAATTGGGATGTCAATGTTGTGTTCAAAATTCAATTATTATATAACATATAAATAATATAATTGATGATTAGGGTAATTTTCAACTAAAATCACCAGTCTCTTTGAGTAAAACAGAACACAGGAAGTTTAGTCTGAATGTTGAAAGAAAAATAGGTGAATAAGTGAAATAATTAAATTTTCAATATATAAATTGATTTTAATCCATAAATTATTGAGCTCGTAGCGTTGCTTGATGAGGTAATTATTCATTACTGGTCTCTGAGATCTTTTTTTACAAAACATTAAATAAAATTCACACATTTTCTAGCCAAAACCGCCCTACGTCAATTTTGTCTGAATAAAGGTCACTTTCCCGCGATTTAAATCGATAAAGCATCACATATAGTAATAAGATTTCATCACTTTTAAATTTAGTTTTTTTTTCACCTTTTCGTTTTATTTCTCATTTGACATTGATAAAAAATTATATATTTTGATAGTTACTTTACTATTAATAATTATTAATTATATCTTATTGTTCCATTAGACTTTAAACTAAAATGCTCCATAGCCTTTTCTTTATATTTGTTTACATACATACATATATATACATATATATATATAAATATAATATGATACATTTCATCATAATTATGTATAATATTATATGCATATATACATATATAAATATGAAGTATATTCATTATTAATTATTATCAATATTCAATTTATCTTATTGTAATGATCAGTAATAATATTAACTCACAATTACTAGCTACATTATTTTTATTTATTCATTTTTTTTTTCTTGAGATAATTACCATTGGTAATCAGTGCAAAATGGACAAATAATTAACTGTTCTATATTCACGTACATTCAGAGTATGTGCAAAAATGACTACCAAGTATGAAACGACTTTTGGGGCGTACCTATTTGAGTGAGCATTAAGTTCTCTGTTTATGGAAAATCAAAATTCTTAGCAGCCAAAAGCGGTTAATCAAAGTATTGCATTTAGCAGTAATGTGTAGCACTATCTCGCGATATTTGCTCAGATCATATGACTGAGACTGTGAGACTGTTGTATTATATTGGATAAGATTCGGTACTATAAAATATTTTAATTTTATACAATTCTCTTATATCTCGCCGCCATCTGGTCCAATGTATAAATACACGAATGGGGGGAAAGAACAGTACGTACAAATTATTATCGTACTTAAGTAACTCTTAGATATCATTCGTCGACAATAATTAATATGAACCATAATAAATCAATTTAATTTCAAACTAGCTCTGTACCTATCAGCTGAACCGAATTTTCAGCTATAGACGTCCTATATCGACGGTTGCGTAGAATAACCGGCTATCTCGAGTCAGGCTTGAATATACGCCTGTTTCGAGTAAAGTTCAAAAATCGGCTATTTCGCGTTTGAAATTTTTTGACCGTAAATTAAGTTTAATAAAATTAAAACGGAGCTCGTATGAATTTTGTGAGGCGCTGACGAATTTTGTATTCAACCCGACAGTGCTACCAACTTAATTTACGGCCAAAAAAATTTAAACGCGAAATAGCCGGTTTTTGAATTTTACTCAAAATAGCCGGTTATTCAAGCCTAATTTGAGATAGCCGGTTTATCAAGCGAACCTCGAATTAGCCGGTTTTTGAAGCCTAACTTGAGATAGCCGGTTTTTCAAATCTGACTCGAGATAGCCGGTTATTCTACGCAACCATCGGTATGTTGACTGAAATTTCGAAGGTATATTACTGAAAGCGGTGATTCATGCACAGTCTGTACATGTCGTTGTCTCTAAAATCACACTCTAGATGCTCTGTCAATATGCAATGAAAAGAAAACTTGCAATTCTTTGATTATACCAATGTTCTTTCATCGTATAAATTAATCATTTTCTACTAATTATCTGCTTTGAAATGGATGAAATCCAAATTTCCCGCAAGAGATGGAGCATATAATGGACTGATATGAGTGTTTGTTTGACCTTAAGTAGGTGTATTAATCAGTCTCACTCAACCCCTCAGGTACCGATCATTGCATTGAAAAAACATTCTCAAACCTTGGTGGCTATAAAGTAACGACAATTTTTGCATCAAATTTGTTTTGCTCCTTGTTAAGATAAGGTTTGTTAGTAAAACAATATGAGCAGACAAAGGCACATCACCCGGAATTTTATTACATGGCTCATGATCGGATTTAGCTTGTGAAACAACAAATTGAACAGAAGTTAATTTCTTTGTACAATTTTCAAACAACTTGTAATGCAACATACTGTTCCACCATGAAAATTGTTCAAGAAAGAAAATCCAGAAATACTTCACTTTCGAAGAAATGATTATACATGTATGTTTTCAACAAGACTCTATTATTTTTTTCCATATGGCCGTCCCCGTGTTGTCCTAAATGTTTAAGAAAACTTATTAGAATTAAAGGCTCTTTTTAGACTTCACCAAAAAATGTATCACTGAAAATCAGATAAAAACTGGTGCATGTCAAGTCGCCAAAGAAAATAGAAGATTTGCGAACTGTGATAAGATGGCAATACAATCAATACCAGTTTCTTTTAAAGGGTACTAAACGTTAAATTCAATGTCAAAAAAGATTTTAGTAAAGTAATGGACGCAACTAAAAAAAGAATGCTTCGTAACTTTTGATATTTACGGATGTACAAATATCAGAATTCGAAATAACAAACAGGCATCTTTCCGTTATTAACATTCTTCTATTTTCATTGGGTGCCTTGATAATAATAATAACAATATTCTTATCCTTAAAGAGGACCTGAACAAAGTCTGTATACATTATGTTTTAACAGTATTCAACGAATAGTATTATTTCATCAGGTAATACGACACGTTACACTTTAAGATCGACACAAGCATAATAAAAATACCGGCAAATCTGAAATTAATATTCATTGCTGATCATGTGAAGTAGCCATCTATAAAACTACAGCCAAGAAACTGTTGACCAAGATATTTCAGTAAGAATATTGTTAATTAGTTTGATTTGTCTAAGTTCATTGCCACATAACGGTATACAGAATTTTGATTGTTACAGATCCATCATGATCAAGATGTTAGTTAGATATTTGTACCGTGGTCAGAATTGATTTAGATTTTTGAGCGTTTAGCTTGACGAGATTTTGACGAACGTCGTGGCTTCTTACATGCATCGCTTGGCATATCATCAGCAGCAGATTTTCGTTTAGTCAAGCTAGATGGTGCTGGTGCTTTTGGTGGTGCCATTTCTACAGATGCTGGGTGACTCAGAAGAACCGGTATCATTTCTATGCAGGGGCTCCGAGCCTCTGTTATTGGAACAAAATCTACGGTTTCGCCCAACGCTTCCGGTAAGACACCTTGGTTCGCCAGAGCCTGCAAATCCTCTGATGGGATCGGCATCGATTGTCCGCATCCCAGACAGGCCGGGATAGCCGGTGATTTAGAACGCCAATATTGTAGCTCTGTTTTGCATTTGTTTAGTTCCTGTAGAATATTCACGTGACAGAGATGATGGTCCTGAGAAATGTTAGGCTTAGGCAACTATCATGACTAGTGAGACGCAATGACGTTCAAATGATTTATCCAAAACAGAATAACTAGACAAAGAAAAATCGTTATGACACGATATAAAATTTCAATATCTGTAAACATTATCGTTCTTTTTAACATTTCATAGCACGATTTAAGGCGCCATGCATATTTAAAAGGAGCCCATTCCAGATAACTTGGTTACATGAATAAATAATTAAGTAACAAGAAATATAAGAATTTCTGTAGTTGAAATTTGAATTTCAATCAACAGATTTTCGGAACTACTAAAATCTAGTTTTTTTGTTTTATGTATAAGACATGTGCTTGTACAAATATGGTACATAAGAACACAATTTTCTATGCGTAATAACAGATTATGATAGTATTGTAAATCAATTACAAAGCTTCTGCTATCAGCAAAGGTTTGCAAGATGATGATGTCTGACAATCGAAATTTTGTCAAATACCTTGAACATCTGATACTTCTATACGTACAAGTATAAGAATAAAAATGAACTGCGTTATTTTCTATATTTAAGAAATTTAACGCGATCGAGTGCTAACTCTGGTCACTAGATTCAGCCTTACACCTGTAAATTAAAAAAATTTGAAAGTTGATGTTTATAACTATACCTGTAGAAGAGTGCTAAATTTCCGTGAAGTTTCTTCATTTTTCTTATCATTATCATCAAGTCGGCTAGCATATTCTAAAATTTGTTTTTGCTGCTCAGCTATCTTCGCTTTGCATCCGCGTAAATCTCTGCGCATCAATGTCAATTGGCTGTTGTATCGCTTCATTCCCTGTTTAATTTTTCGAATGCGTTTGCGCAAGACCATATTAGACTGCGGAGGTGCGACGTTGGACTCCAACAAGCCAGGATCGTCAGAAGAATGGGGTGGCGAGCCTTCGCCCCCACTACTTCCACCGCCTTTGCCACCTCCAACATTCAAAGGCGCAGAATCCAGGCACATAAATGGTTTGCTTACATTACTAGGAGCTGTAATTTTATCAAATAAATATGTATCAGGCAAAATTGAAATTGGATTCTTAAGTTCGTTTTGATTTGTAATAAATAACTTACAGGAAAAGGTGCCTGCGAGATCAAGAAAGTCAGTTCCAAAGTACGGTATTTCAGGGAGAGTTGGCTCTAAGCGCTCTTTGAAGTACTCCATGGCCATTGTACTAAGGTCAAACAATTCATCAGTCACTTTGTAAGGGCGAGCCAGCTTTGGAGTAACTCGGATGTAATGTAAAATACGATACACCTCATCCAAAATCTAGGAAGCAAGTAATCAAACGTATTATTTTATTATCATTATTTTCAATTGGCTTCCAAGCCGTTTGACGATTTCAAGGTGTTTCCAGTATACAGTTCGTAAGTTACTGATAATTATTTTTAATGCTCCACTAGCAAGGGATGAGACTTGTATGATTTAATTACCTCTCCTGCAAAGAAACAACAATGTTTGCGTTCTATGTGCTTTCCAAAGCTCATCTGTAGGAGAGTAAGTCGCATATGCAAGGTTTCTATAATATCAGATTCGCAAGCCAGTGGATGATTTCGTCTAGCGGATTCACGTCTAGGCATTTGTGCTTTAATTGCCTGAAAACGACAAAGCATTTGTGTTTGCAGACGTTGAAAAGTTGAGCTGAGGATAGACCCGCACACTCGATCCATCTGATGGCACACCTGAGAAAAATAATTGGAAATAACAGCTGTTACTACACATCATGGAATTTTTCAATACATAGTGCCTCAATGAACACAGTTTCAGAGAATGCGAACTATAAAAACAAAAAGTTGTCCAAGTAATGCAATGTACTTTGACAAGCTAGATTCAACTGCAAAAATTGTTGAAACAACAAGAAGTTCACAAGTCCAATGATATTATGCAATTGATGCGTTAAGTTAAAGTTTTTAATGGCTGTAAGAAAAATTTTCTACTTTGAAAATGTATATAATAAATTATAAGTTTCAGAAGTCAATGAAGTAATGAATCAAATAAGCTGTTGATTAAATTTGAGACAGTATTGGCGAAAAATGACGAAGGTATTAAAATTGTACTTACGTCAGATGCACACTTATGGACTAACGGAATTTTTACTTTTACAAAATGATAATTCCTAGATTCTAGTATTTTTATCAGGTTGGCGAGTACTCTGTTTTTGTCATTACAAGCATCAATAACATTGTTTCCATAACTGATTCTGGTTATATTCGCAATGTGGAACAATGTGATGTATCTGTATATCACGATGCAAACTTACGGGACGCAAGTGGGCAATGGTATTGAAGTCCAGATAGCAAAGTACTTTCTCCTGAATCTCAACGGGTAGATCAAAGAAATGAGTGTTCGGAGCTGGAGTGCTTTCTACAACCGGAGCTGTAGATGACTGTCCCGGCTGTGTCTGCACTTGATTCTTGCGAATTGTCCCAGTGTCCGCAATGCCATCACCGACCGCACTTCCACTGTTATTACTTCCCACACTGCTCATCTGACGTGTGGAGACCATTGTTTTTATTGTGGAATTGCACAATTCGTCAGGTACCTTAAATGCATATGTCAGGTTAGTACTGTTGATCACGAATTTGGAATTCATCAATCAACTTTCAATTAAATAATACACGTAATGTTTGCGATAAGTATTTCATATCAAGTATCTTTTGGTCCAATTTATTCGTCTTATTAGGTATTTCTAGAGTCATATGTACTTGAGAGAATTTATCCAAGCAGGGGGCCGCTGAATATCCACCCCATGCCAAGAGGGACAAAAATTTTAGGCACAACCTAGGAGAGACTCTCGCAACAGGAATCATTAAAATATTTTGAGGTATTGGTTTAATATTATACAAACACACTTGGTGAGAATTCAGACTGTTTGCATGACGATATGCTTTCGAGATTAGTATAATGATAAATTGACGAAAACGTTAAAAAAAATATAATACTATTTACTTAGGTATATGTATTTGAAATGACACTGTTTCTTTAGCCTTACTATAAATTAAGCACAGTTTTGCAATCATGTGAACTGCAATAAATAATTGACGTGAAATTTGTTGCAACATTTGAATTTCTATTAGATTATCTTGAACATTTAAAATGGTATAATTTATGCTGGTATAGTGTATAAGATATGTCTTAAATTCAGGAAACTATAACAGAGCAACACATATCCATACATGGAAACTTAACTCCTCGAAATCAACAATTCTAAAACTACAAAATGGTAAATTTTTTTTGAATATTTCGTTATGTTAATTTTGCTAACTTCTGCCTTGCAAAATATATGCCACAAACATATTTTTCTTTTCGTTCTAATAAAGAGGTGTAAGGTTTACCTTCCACAGTATTGAAAGAATATATGTGTAATGTGATTTTGTGTTCAATTTATACTAATAAACTGTTTCGAATTACTAGAAGTTCCATCTGGATGATATCTGCCAGGCAAGGACTTGGCCAATTCGCCCCTTAGCAGCAGTAGCCATAGCTTCACAAGATCTATGCCACCTTGGCTAATATCTTCTGGCAGCAATACTACACAGGTAGCTTGTTTAATCTTCCTGCTCAAATTTGTTGCTGGTTCAGGTTCTTGATGTCTTTCTATAAATAATTTTCGTGACTGACATTATCGACGCTAAATCAGCAAATTGATTATTATGCGTGATGTCAATGCGTGAAGTTAAAGGATAATTGGATGTTGAAATTCGATGCGACTAAGAACACCTTCCCAATTTGTAACCCAAGCTTCCTTCGATGCGTGAAATAATATTTCCGATTTCTTTTTATGACAAGGCTTAGTTTCTATGGTGCCATACCATTAGTAATGGATATTAGTAATTAAAGAGACGATAATTCAAGCTCGACAGAAATGATTTCTGCTTCAAATTTGTTTTGAAAAATTCACAAAAACATGGAATTACTACAATTCGATTTTGTGTGATTCGTAGCTTCTTCACATTTCTTTGTGTACTATCACAATATTTCAATGTACATTTTTGTCATGCAGAAAAAGCAACTTTGTGAACAATGTAAGCAAGCGTCGGCAGTGGGGAAAAAAGCCCCCCATCCCCTCTTAATGAGATTAGATAAGCTGTTTGAATATTATTGTAAATTTGTGTAGTGTAATTAGACACAGGATCACCAAGTGTAAAGACAAAGTATCCTGACCACTGCTTAAGGGATATATATGACTACCAAGGCTGATATAAACAAAACTTCTGATGTCAAATAAATACCGCATTGATTAACATTTTATCCACTATTCATAGCCGAAACAAAGAACTCACACGGGTAGTACTAAAAAGAGAAAGATAAAATGGATTTTGGTCAGTCAAATTTTAGTCCACCAGTTACTTTTGCTTTTTGTCTGCTTTAAGTCCATGCAAAAGACAAATGAATCGGATTAAGTTTAGTATGCATATGCATTGCCAGCTATTATATACAAAAATCTCTCGCAATAAGCAGGAAGATTAAACATGGTTTTAATTGATGTTGGAAAAGATATGAAGTGATATGTGCTTATGTTATACAGGTTAAATTTGAGGTGTTATTGGGTGCATAACGGTCTCCTCAAGTATTTAGCAGAATCAGTTTTAAACGTGTCATTTATTGATTGCCTTTGTGTGCTGAGTACAATAATTCAAATAAAATCTATTTTATATCACACACCGATTACATAAGAATGGGATAATATTATGTGCATACGTGGATTACAACTTGAATACAAGACGATGATGATTAATTTCGTGGAATGCATCCGCGATAATCAATTCCTAGCAGAAACGATTAAATTCTTCGTTCCGTGAAAAAAATAAGAGGGAAAATAATGTAAGAATTTAAAAAAATTTCGTCAGATATGTATTTGACGCGACGAGCCGTCGATCTGTAAATAGCTTTTTTATTCAAGATTCTCTACTGGAATATCTCCACAGCTTGCTAGAGAATAGCGAGCTTGGGCATAATAGAACGTACATATATGAAAGTGGTTAACTCTTCGGCTTTTTACCGCCATAAAAATTCGGATACACGTTTATTCTGCACGATTGATTACACCTGAGAAAATAAATACAAACATTGAATCGATAGATATTTATTATCACCTCAATGTTAATTAAACGCGCCATAGCTCGCATACTTGATAATGTTAAAGACATAAATAAGGGAAAGAATTCAAGGAACATCGAAGAAAGGTGTAAAAAATAATACACATATAAGACGGCAGAGACACTCAATTGTAGAAATGAGGTGTAGTTATACGTTTTGCGACAGGTACTAAAGTTGGTTCAAAAATGGTCGTAGTTCTCACTCGCTTACCTTTACTCCAAACAGAAAATGATCACTGTATCGACGTTGCTGTTTCCAGCGACATTTTGACGGCACTCGCGTTACTCTTCCGCACCCCTTTAGACGGTGTTTCAATTTCCGTTCTTCTAGAACGGTAAAAAAAAAAACTTCACGACGGTTAAACGAGGTGTATAATTTCTATGCGACGAGTCCAAGGCTTTCAATAATGAATTTCCAATTTACTGCAACCCAGAACCGTCAAGCAAATCACAATCACCGTGCGACTCCAACGCGCGGATTGCGCAGACTCATCCGTCAGTCAGGAATGCGCTTCTTTCCAATGAACGGAAGTGCGAGTCGCTCTTAGTCCATCGCGAAACTCGTAACGTCAGTTCTGCCACTACCTGAAAGAGGGACGGACGTCTCGTCCGCACCATTCGCGACTCCGTACGCGACCCCATCGTCGACTCAATCCAGTGACTCACACCGATGCTATCAGTTTCGAGTTTATATGACGCTACCGTACAATTAACTGACTCTCATTGTCCTGACCAGGTTTTCACTACTAGGCATTAATGACGGAACACAGCCAAATGCGGAGGGGTCGATTGTATCAATATTGTTACTAGACTATCACGTGCATCGTTTTAGTAGGCCAATAGCGTTTTAGTTTAGGGTCAACTCGAAACGGAAATATAGGAACAAAGCCTGTACTGTCAACCCCAAAAGGCAAAAGTCCCTAGCTCTCGCTGCGTGAGAATCCGCGAGACGGCAAAGGTCATCGCACTGATTTTCGTCGGGAAAAAACGCATACGATAGGTAGGGGGATAGGACAGATCAGGAGAGCCGGGGAATAGACCCTGGCTTGGGTTGTGGCATCAAACGACCGTCGACCGCGTACTCGGCATCTGATTGTGAGAGTAAAACTTTCAACTATCATTCGATTAAGTGTTCCCCCATAGCTGCTGTCATTGGCGAAAATAAAAAAAATAAATTAAAATTTATGCCACCTAATCTGAATTATTTATGACCAAAGAATTAAATTATTTGGATGTCGTCCGAAAAATTTTTATACAGAGAATGAAAATCCAGTTTACATTTCATTCGAAATCGGTTCGTTGAACCGTTATCTAAACGGCCCGCTCGCTAATAGTGAATACTTGTTGTATAAAACGTTGTAAATTTTGCGACAAGACAATAAAATGTTGTTTCATTAAATTTCCTTAATTGGTTTCGGGAAAGCATCATTTTTTCATGAAGATGTTCATTACTGAAATATTATAGTCGTGATTCGGGTATACGAAAATGAAAATATACATAACTTTAAATTACTTGTTGGGCATTGTTCTGTGATTCTACGTAGCAATTTTGCTACTTTTCTACAAATTTCTCAAATGTTCTTTGATTGCATTTCCGCGAATCTTTTGCTAAATCATTCATACTATTACTTGTTAAAATGTTTGCCTTGTCAATTCAAGAATCTCCAAAGATTACCTTCCCATTTTCATTCGTTAATAAGAGACAAAACCAAAACCTACGATGAGGAACACGCAAAATTATTTTGTGTAGGCATGTGAAAAAAATTAAGGTTCGAGTCGTGATCGAAAACTATCATGCCAATGGAATATAATATATTTCCTTGTGGAAATTCAGACAGAAGACGCAGAGATATTCCGTGAATATTTAATTCTTTTTTTCGCAGTATACTCGTATATATCAATTCTAAGACTTGATGTACGAAGGCAGTTTATTCTCAGTATACTACTATATTTGCGGTTGGCGAATGAAACATATTAGCTTTGCAAGCGCAATATATTTATCCTAATTATTATTTTCTCTGAAAACAAGGTCAGTATTGTGTAAAACAGACACTGCCGTAGTGCCATGTATCCAATATTTCTTCCTCCCGTGAGGAAAATAAAACTAATGTACACCATGAGAGAATTATGAAAATCAAACCAATTATACATTTACTACTTGTGATAATGTTTCACTTGGATCAAATCTGTTTGAACAATTAAGCTTTGCACATCACATAGCTTCATGAAATTAAACATATCGGTCGAATTAGCATAAAAAATTTTCGGCGTATATATTTTTCCGCCATATTACCTGGATAGCGATAAAACTATCATGGCTGTAAAGGCTGTAGCATGTAATAAACGGTAATTTACAAACGGACTCGTGATGATCACATCTCGTCGCCATAGATGGAAACCGATTAGATACTTTTGTCATCATTTGTGCATTGTATGAGCAGAATAGTAATACAATCTGAGACTACATTATTCGTTTACATACTTTATACTTTCATACCATCAAAATTTAAGTCAGACAGATTATAAATAACTACTATACTACATGTACACCCAACGAATATTAATCATGTATGTCATGCGCCGTTTTTACAAAAATCGCAGATTTTACATCGACTTTTCGTTATTCCGCGATTATACGCAATATTGAATTGGTATTTCCATAGAAAAATGTATTGAGTATACTTAGTTAATTTTATAACGTATAAGGAAGAGGTATTTACTATGAAAACTCCGTGCGTTGCCATAATTATTTCGTCAGCATATTGTTACAGCAAAAATTACATCAATTGCGGAAGGATGATTGAGGAACTGCCATATATTCAAGTTACATTCAAATATGCTTGTTGATTTATATCAGTTGAAACGTTGATGAGAAAAGTTTCGTAAAATAACTGCGTCACTCAAAACTTTACGAGCTTTAACACATCGCAGTAATTAAGCGTGGTTGCCGTTTGCATTGAGCATTATGTAAATTGAAGGAGGAAGAATGTCAGTTTCTATATTATATGAAATTGAACTAAGGCAAGACGTTCTTTAGATAAAACTGTTCATTCTTTGCGGTGGTTAAAAAGGCTACTGTTTAAGTATGCTTACGAAACCATTAAAGACCGTAATTACACGGTGATATAAACTGTATGGAAGGTGCATCCAAACACTGTTAGCACAAAACATGATATTGAAAAAGACGTTCGAAGCTTGAAGTGCATAATTGCGGAGTTGCGCCATTGGGGAAAAATGGTGCAGATACTTTTAAAACAAATAGGTATGTATGTGTCATGTAATGCAAGGTAATAACTATATATTCTTATCTTTTCAACTTGCTTACCCGTAATGTGAAAATGTGCAAGTATAATATCATATATTTGTTTTCCAACATCGTATCCCGTAAGTAATGTATCACGATTTACAGGCAAAGATTCTGCTTTCAGATACCATTGACCATTCTCTTGATTTCTAAAACGCTTGCATCATAATTATGCGCAAGTATTCACTCATTGAACAGCTTGACGAATCCGATTCGTGCTGCGTTGCTCGTAAGCTGACGCTAACAATAACTAGATTGTTACAAGCGTAATTAAGTCGTTTAGTACTATTTAAAAAAATGTCTAAGCTATTCGTATTTCCCAATAATTTATACATTTATATGTAAGATGCTGCTGAACCACGCAGTGCAATATTTAGGAATTTGCTGGGATGGGTTGATCGCTATGTAAAAATAATGAACATTTTGATTATGACGGTAACTCATCATAAAGCTGTCGTTGCATGTAAAGTAAATGCCTCACAGCTCGGTATAAAAAAAAAAGGCACCAATTAATTCGACAACCATGAATCACTTCTATAGCCATAGAACTACATTACTGCGATTTTATGAATATTGAAGAAAAAAATGTGTCGTAGTTACGAGTAAATGTAGGACGGTGCAGCGGCGTCGGTGATTATCATGTACAAGAATAAGATCTCGGTACGGTTACAGAGAACAAATAAGAAATTGGACGTGTCGACCTTACAGAATTTAATGGACACGTTTTTACGGATACCGTCCGCTTTCCCGTTTCACCTTGTACCTAGTTTTTTCTTTCGCAGATAGTCGTATTATTTTCCATTGGCTTACGTTGAAAAACGATGTTGAAGTAATTGAATGTTGTTCGAGAAAAGTATCGAGCAATAAGTTTTGTACAGAGATAATTATACTGTGCATATACATATAGTAGCTGGATTTCAAAAGTCATCCTAATTAGAATAAGCCTCTAAAAACAACGTCTGAAAAAATCGACGGTGTACATCATTTCCTTTACACTTACGATGGCATAACTACAATTTATATGTTAAGTAACATAATCTGTAGTCGTAACTTTTTGTCGGATTCGTAACAATAAATCGGCGTGGGATTCTTACCTTACCATATAATTATTTTTTTTGATGTTATTTTAGAGCAATGATCTACATTATATTCAACACACCAGCATCAATATTGCTAACTGAACCGTAAAAGGTCAGTTTATTCAAACAATAAAAAGTAGAGGCGATACAAAGCTAATTTTCTGCTCCATATAAATCAAATCACGTGCCCTGTATCCGTTTCTCGGCAAGATCACGCGTCTGGTGCTATGACAATGTTAAACACGTTAAAATCGCCATGCTTCAATAAGTCACGTGTTGAAAAATCAAACAGGAATTCCATGATCTTGGGATCTAATACATAATTCTGAGTATCAGGTACACGATATTAAGACTGCGCTCCGCGGTAGCCACAATGATACAAGTACCTACGGTAGACATGCCGATTCGTTTCAGGCCTTTGTAAAATTCAAAACGAAACATTATTATCATTGTTGACAACAATGCAAACGTGTTAATACGTACGAAAGAAAACAACTTTCGTAGTTTTAAACAGAATTCTGAAATTCGAATTATTTATCGAAAAATTTATCTCGGTTTGATCAACTTGGCGCTCGTGCACTAAACAATTTTTGTTGTCCATTTATACCTACTGCTTATTAACACTTTCTGCGCTGAGTCAGCAGACTTTTTTTCAATGACGATTGTCAATGAATAAATGAAGAGACGTGTCAAACCAAAAAGTCAATAAACAATTCTACTTTTCTCACCAGTTTGATGAATAAATCGCTTGTCCAATTCAATAGAACTTCCTATATACCTGGTTTGTTATCTCTGAGTCTTCAACTAGACGAAATAGAATGCCGCAGTTGAAAACCGAAGTTTCTTATTCAGTAAGCTAAGTAAGTCAACGATCTAGAAAAAGCTCGTGACGTGAACATTTAGTCGATGATTTGGATACATACTGCACAGTATATTTTTGTACATTTTTCCTATTTTCTCATCTTCGTATTAACTTACGTTACAAGAACTTCGTTTGTAGTCTAGTTTGAATGGTTTTAAAATTCTAATACGTATAATTAGAACGCTACACCTGAAATTCTGGCACCACTGTTTGTAAAATTAGAAAAGTCTCATTTGACATTATGTCATAGTTACATGTATCTGCCTGTAGATTAGCCCATTTGTTATTGTACAATACGTTAACATAATATAGATGGTTGTATTAGACACGACAGCGTATAAACACGTGAATAATTCTGTACGGCATAATGATAGAAAAATTATGATAAATCAAACTGGGATGGTAATAAGAAAAACTAATGGCGTATCATAGATCCCAAAATACGGCTAAAAAACTTCAAATGCGTAGTGGATTACAAGTGACATGACAGTATGAAGTAGAAGTACGTTATGTGTAGAGATATTAAAAAAAATTTGCCATCTGTACCTAATTATTAATTATCTTCGGGCTACGAACAATTAATATTGTGCCAGCATCGAATTTCTTGTGTGAAAATCATACGACCTTTATGATGAATTTCCGCATATCATTCAACACAACAAATAATGTATATTTTTTACCTGACGTAACTTCTCAGAAAGATAATATTGTTTAAAAAAACGCAAGAAGTGCGAGCAGCGAACATTTTACTCTTTAAAATGTTTCTAATGTTTAACGAGCTCGAAATATATACGCGAAGTTGAGGTGGATCTATTCTTACCGCAAAAGTTCTACAGTAAACTGTCTCGTAAAAATAAAAATGACAAAACTAAATTTAGTACTCCGCAGTTGAAGGATTATTCATTAATCGGCTTTCACTGAAATATATGAATATACGATAAATTCAATACCTTCAATTAAAGAGCTCAATTTTCAAGAATTTTTCATATTTATCAATTTATTACCTCAGGTGCTATACATACGTTTTCCCAAATAATTCTATCGTTCGTTCCTATTACAACCCTTGACTCGTGATCTTGGCTGGTAAACGGAACTATAAACATCGACAGGCCCATTTAATAGGCATACCTGTAAACAATACGAGCATTCTTCATATCTGTTCAGACGTTAGTACGTCTTTGAACTCTATACAACGCAGACGTATAACAACATCGCGAGAACTGGCCAACTTGTCAGTGAACCGGACAGTTAGTCACTCGGCGTTGTTCCGATGGATCGTGTAGAGTGATTCAAGCGAAGTGTATGATCCCTGAGGAAGTCGGAGAATAAAATCGAAGTGACAAACCGCGAGAAAACGATCGACACTGAGTTTTCCCGGTAATGTGATATCCGATTGTGAGGTGAACAGTTAATATAAGCGTCGGTCTAGCTTCCGGTATCAGAATCGCTGGAAATTACTCGGGTAGAAGGAAAACCCGGAGAATCCTACCACTCGCTAATTCATAATCGCGAAGCTAAACTCCCCACCAGATCGGCCTCCTCTCATAATTCATCGAACCCGACGTCGAGCCTCGATCCCGCTCCTGGGTGTCTGACGACGAACGCATCCTGCCGCCGGGGACTTACGACGTTTTAAATATAACAGACGTGATGTTCCTCCGGCAAAAGGCTGCGGTCGTATTTAATATGGCTGTCCGCTACGAATGCGTTCAGTTCTCGTTCAACCACAACCGATCCCGTACCCCATGCATAAAACATTCTTCACTTGGCTACACGGACCGTGATCCTCATTCGCCTGCACCACGCACTAAACCTCCAAACAGCTATTGTTGGACAGTGTTGGACAGTGATCGCTCGCCGATATGAAGATCTTGGTGTTTTTGAATTTCTTCACGATTTGTAAGTGAACTTCAAGTCATTTTACTACCCTTGTTTTACTACCCGTTCTCCCTTTCGAGATTCTTTTAGGTATTCATCGTCTCGATGTTTTGACTTTCCATTGAATCGTCGGTAACAACGTCCGCCTGTGACGAGGGTAGCTTTTTTCAATTCAAATCCTGCTCGCATAAGCAAGTCTGTATCTGGGGAATTATTGACAGTACGTTCGATCCATAAATGTTTTTCGCTTTGTCTGCTTTATCGGTATTGAATGTTTAACCACGGACACCCTACGGTACCGTATATTTCATTTCAGACCGTAACAGTTCACGATGATTCAGTTTATCTGGTTTACAATCAGGTAATGGCATATGAATTTTAATTATATTCGCTCTTTCATTCGGTCTTAACTCTTACAGCGGTGCCTTTGAACTTTATACGCAGTCTCCAGCTGTGCAGCATTTGACATTTGAATACTTAGACGACATCGTGAGCTGACAAAGCTAAATCAATATCTAAACTAAACAACGCACCGATTTTAATTGTTCTTACAAGTTCAGTTTCACAAAAACCGATCATTAACTACCGAAAATTATTAACTAATCGATTGTATCGGAAACTTCAATATTTTAACTTATCAAACCACGGTCTTGTTTCTATAATCACCGATTATTTATCACGCGATAACGGATCTGATGACTTACCTCTAATTGAACGGAAACTGATCACGCTATTCAAACGTCAAGTTTTGCTGATTTAAATGGAAAAACGACAAGCCAATGAACTAGCTCGAACGAATCACTGTGGATACTGTATCCGATAGATTATACACTCGTGCATGTGATTTCTTCCTGATTTCAACCTGCGCATTGAATGCTGCATCGTTGTCTGTTTAGCATGTTTCAGCAGAGATAAATGGAAAGAGAAACAAGCAGGTAAATCAAAAATTGGATAGCTAAGTATATTGCCGTTTCGAGGGCTCCCACTAGATTGTAAATAATATATACACATAAAGCTACGCTAATTATCAGCTTTCGGCAGGTAGAAAAAACTTGTTCTTTCAACATACTTTTACTCTCTATAAATATTGTAATTAATGCAACAGCAATTTTCCTTTTTATGACACACTTAATTATAGTACATTTAAAATATATTTCAATGTCAACAATCAAGTTTATGCCGAATTTTATGACTTGATTTAAATATTGCCAATAGGTCCTTACTATTTTTTGTGTCAATCGCAACCAACGCTAATTGTTGTAACTCCTGCGTTGCAAACGAGTTCATCAGATAAATGGTCAAAGCAGTTGCAATAATGATGTAAAGGAAAAAATTTGTTCGGGGCTTATTAGCTACTCAGTCCGTTAAATGGATCAATTATCTATTTTAGCCAATTTCTATGAAAGCGTACGATTCGATAGATCACGGGCTACAATAATCTTACAGTATGCACAATTTCCGCAATCTGCAATGGAATCAAACTTAACCATAACTACTTAGGATGACATGCAACGATGTATATATTGTCGCTGAAAAGAATGCATGAAACGATCTTTGGGTTAAAAGAAACGTCGTAAAAGTTTCACTTTGTTCAATCAGCACCTCTTAAGAAAATGAAGTATACGCCTGTCGTAAAATACCCATCCACGGATGTATTTACCGATCAATTGTTCAGAAATTACTGACAATAATTACAGTGGATATGGTAATACACTTGTCTACTGGTATAATACACATCTGACGTAAGACAATTCACCAGACGAGTATCAGTTTTTGTACGGTAAATAATTCTCGCAGTTTCAATTCGCAGTTAAAAAGGTGCGAAAAAATTTTGTCGACCGGCAGTCGGTTTTACATCACACGCGTGGAAATTTGAGAAAAGGCATAATATGTTACTTTAAAGCCCCGCCTCATCGTTTAAATCAAAATATGCCCAGTCAAAGTTCTTAAACGTCGAATTGGACGAATCCGTATAAATTATTCCAATGGGCTCGAGGAAAAATTGATTCTAGCTTGCGTACTGCAAGATCATCATACTTGTTGACGAAGAAATTGAACACGGGTAATTATTTTGCTGTATTCGTCATCCCGAATAGCTATATGCCTATAAGTATATAGATTACCTATTTGTCATCGTGATACACCGCGATGACGTGTGAAAATATAACGTAACACGTACGTATCGATTGTAAAGAGAAGTATAGAAAAAATCTCGTATCCGTGTAGCTGATTACAATCCTCACATTATACTTCAATTCTATTGTACCAACACACACGGAATACATGGGAAACCGGATGGGAAAATTTATCAATCAGAATAATCGTCGTTAATAAACATCACGATTATCGCTATTATCTATGTAGATTTTGAATTAAATAACAAAGTTGTTGCTCACGCTACGAAGTGAGAGGTTTTTCATAATCAACTGCCAGCGATGTTAAATGTACCAATTTCTTGATACATGTACCATTTTTTAGGGTTCCGTACCATGTACCGAGTAAAAAATGTTCTGGTACGCAAAAATACCAGCTTCTTTTTATCTTCAAGAATGGAATATCAGTAATTGTTATAATTACCAATTGTAACATCGATTGTCTTTATTATTAACTGTTCACAATAATAGTTTTTTGTGAGCCCTCAAGTTATTTGATACGTATTCATTTTTGCATCGATTGCATTAGTCAGCCATATGTGTCAAGGAGATGATTTTGTCACAAGTTCGATCATGGTTTCCATCGGGTAGTCGATACCATTTTTTTTTTAATCTCTCTCTTTAGAAACTGCATCCCCATTTTTCAATAAAAAAACACTCAATAAATATTAATAATCATCGATATTAGTAATTTTATCATTTAAATTTTTAACAATAACCAACAAGGCTAATAACAATAATGATTATCATTATCAGTGTCACCGTTTTATCAAATATGGACAAAATGTTTAACCAATTACGATTAACACATACTACAGCGACCATGCTATTGTCGACTAGGTATACCAGGTTTTTATTTAAAATACCAGCTCTTAGCGACACCTGTTCCGGGATCGTCCAGCCACTTTCCAACGTCGCTCTAATCAACGCAAAGCGGTATATCATCCAACTGACAATGTCTCAGGTCCTTGACTCGACTTAACACGATTTAATCCAACGGTTACCTGGGCGCATCCTCGACCGCAATATGCACTTCTCGTGCATATCTTTCCCGGTGCATCTCGGTCCTTGACGGTCCCCGGAAGTTGGCATTGCTAGTAGCCACGTATACCTATAGCTATAAGTTGCAATGGGGGCACCTGCATTACAGATGCGCTGTAGAACACTCTTATATCATGCATCGTCGTTTGTTCGTAGTAAATAAAAATACCGTGTCAGGAAATGTTGTTAGTAGTTTTTTTTTTTTTTTATTTTTCATCAAATCACTGGAGATTATTGTCCGTTGTTTGCTCACTGATTCGATTTGTATACGTATACTAATTTCCCAGAGATAACTTTCGAGAGCTTTAAAATCAGCAAAGTTAAGAAACGACGCCGATTTAGTGGCGCAAGAAACATTTCTTATTACTTCGAATATGGGTCAATAATTTTATGAATTCACGCGTTTTTAGGATTTCAATTTTTATCGAAGGCCCAAACGCACACCGATTACGCTTAAGAATAAGCGCATATAGGTATAACCATTGCATTTTATCATCTTGCAGTATTGTTGATATTCACGTCGCATCGGCAGATGTTACAAGTTAAAGGTACACAAATGATCCTCCTTCTTCCATTAGAACAGTAGTACATACAATGAAATGCATTCCGATGTTAGCCTTGCGAAACATTCTACAACGCATAACGATCACGAGTATCACTTGAGTGAGCTATTCGTAGCAAGTATAATCTCGTAATATCGCCTTACGCGTATAAACAAGAGTGAAGTTTAGCGAATCTTGTTTTTATGCGGTAAATTTGAGAGAAAAAAACTCGCATTCCGGATTTATTCTGAAATCCGGTAGCTGTGAGCCGACCTCTCACCTCTCGCCTAGCTTTCAACGGTTAATTAGCACGACAATAGCGCATGAAAAACGGGCGAGCATCTTGGAAATTTTCTTGTTATTCACTCTGCGGGGAACTTTCACTTGAGGAATGTTCCGCGTTACGCCGAATGCACACCGCCCTTCTTTTAAATAAACAAATAAATTTTCCTGCTACAATGGGCGATACCTTATAGCTACAAATGATCCGAACTTTCCGGTGCTTGACCTATTGCCGATCTAGAAAGAGTTACGTCTGCCTTCCTTATCACCTATTCTGTTCAATGTTGATACGAGCTTACGTATTTCCTGTATACCGTACAGCGTGCATGTATAAACCAACCTGTTACGTACTTGCACGTAATCATATAACTTGAATTGCACCGGAACTTTCTGGACTATCACTTCATGATTACCTTCAGGCACCATTGTAAATAATGGTCTATTTTTAGCATTTTCAATCACCGATACATGACAGATAAATCGAATCAAAATATTACGGAAATGTAACAGATAGAGGGAGTTGTAGCGATACGATTGATTGGATCGATATAATGATTCAACGCTTTTCTCAGAGCGGCAACGCACGCAGGATATTCCTCGCTCGGATCTTTCAGTTATGATATTAAAAGGTTGCAGTTCACTCACACGCTCCCAACGACGTCGTTTATCTGACTAGTCATGATCCAGTTTCATGCTTACATTGATGGAATTTATTAGCAGGTAGAAAATCGTATATATATATACATCGATATATTATATATATATATATTTTATCATCCAATTCTACCGACAAGGGTTCAAGGCATGTCAATTCTGGAGTAACTTCATCATGGTAACTTTCATGTGCATGTATATTGTACCTGTTATGACTCGTATGAACATCTAATTAGCGACTTTCGACTAGTCGTGTTCGCTTGTTATTTGTATTTGAAAATATACTTCGTTAATACATACGGCAAGTACATTCTAATCTTTTTTTAATATTTGTTCCAGATTCTACAATTCTGGGTCAGGAATTTTCGTACAACGGGCTTCTTGGTGAGTAAAATATTTTACAAGTGTGCTATTCAATTAGCTTTGACAGATTTATATCATTCTTGTTCGGAGTATTTGCATCAGATATGAAGGTCATTTCGTGAGAGCCGAGGACTCCAAAAAGCATTTAATAAATTATGCTTATCTTGTAGCTTGAATCCGTGTACTGACTTGGAACTTCTATAATTCGCATCCTTGAGGCCAACTCATTTCCCATTTGCTCACTGATTTATTATCTGTGTACAGGTTGTTGATTTATTTGTAACTAGATCTTTTAAAACTGGTTCCCTTTGTCCCTTCTGACGATAACAGGTCCTGCGTACTGGGGCAACAAGTATCAAACGTGCGTAGGAAAGCACCAATCTCCGATCAACATCGTGGAGCATTATGTCGAGAAGGTCACACTTCCACCATTGTGGTTTTCTGGTTTCAACATACCTAGGAAAGCCATGCTAACCAACAATGGCCACACAGGTCGGCATAATTATCCTTATGACATTTTCTAACTTAAGTTTCAACAAATTTCGGCAACGAAAACGAAATTTGAAGCCATTAAAAACACTGTAGTACGAGCTGTAGAATTTTTTTATAAAGTCGATCCGTTCTAGTTCAGTTAAAAACCGCAATAATAACGTAAATCATCGTGATCCACGTCTCGTCCGCCTTCCTCATCGTACAGCTAATAACTTACATATATTCTAAAGTCGAGTGTATATTGCACGTTTGCACGTGATAACCGTGTCTCTTATCTCGAGCTATACTTCATAGGTATCGTTTAATCGGATCTGATTGCAACCGTAGATAGGATCAATTAGGTGTGAGCAATTATAATCGCTACAAATAGTCGTATGAGGCATTCAGATTAAAAACTATTTGCATGATTAACTCTGAAAAACTGCTCCATGACCGCGTTACATCGTACATGTTGTGCATTCAGAAATACATGTTTGAAAAAATGTGTTTCAACGTACGTGCGTGTTACGTAATTTGCTGTCCTCCGGGGTAACTTAAAGAGGATACAAGTATAACCATGTGCATATATTTACATAACTCGTCTTGTCAAACTAGACCTTGATGAGATACTATTACCAATTTATTACGCTTCGGTGTACGAAGACACCCGTTTTGAAGGATCGTACATCTATCGGGGGGCTGTATTTTACTAATAGTATTCGTATAATAATATCACGTGCACGCAAAGCTAGATCACGGTTCGAATTGTAGTATATACGCATGTAACGCACGTTATTTTACTCTTTCAAAGTAACATAATCGACATGCTCATTGTCAGAAGATCTTTGAGTAGGCATAATTATAAGTATGTATACGTAAAACACGAATACTGATGTTTCGTCTCAAACATTCTAAAAACTAATTTTCAAAACCGTATCGTTCGACCATTGAATTGATACTGAAAAGATTGCAGTCATTATAACCATAAAGGTCAAGTATAATTCTAGAAAATAATACGTCATTCGTTGAGGCTTCATCGATTGGGAAATAAATTGTAGAACGCAATTTTTTTCTTCTTTCAAGTACTCCTAAAGACAATTGGAACTGACGTTCCTCTCATAACCGGTGGACCTCTCAGAGACGACGTCTACGCGTTTGAACAGCTCCACTTTCACTGGGGAGAGAACGACAAAGAAGGTTCAGAAGATAGGATAAATAACAGATCATTCGCTATGGAACTTCATGCCGTATTTTACAAATTATCATACGGATCGTATAAAGCGGCAACCAATTTTCCAGACGGACTCACAGTATTGGCGTATTTCGTGACGGTAATGTCGATTATACATATAGCTTAAAAAATTCCAGCCACACACTCACGACAAATTCACAGGTTGACGAAACGTTTGATCCGACCTACAGCCCTTTGGTCGAAACGTTGCCACTCATCGAGGACATTGGTTCAGAAGCTGTGCTAAGGGATAATCTCATCCTCGAGTCTATCCTGAAGACGAATCAGCCTTCGATGCAGAATTATTTCACGTACAATGGTTCGTTGACGACACCACCTTGCTCCGAAGTGGTCACGTGGATAGATTTTAAAAAGCCGCACATACTTTCCCACGAACAGGTGAGTAGCAATATTTATATTATGTAAGGTAAACACCTCATTGAAACACCCAGAATTCATGAGAGGGAAAAAAATCGCGTCTTTTACCGCAAATGAAAGTCTAGTCTATATATGATGGTGTAATAACAGGTGTATCTAAGTGCTAAAGTGTGTAATTACCTTCTTTGTGCAAACCGTTATTACTACGGGGAAAAAAACGACCGTTCTTGTTGACCAATCTTCCCAGCTTCCTGCACGTGATCTGGAGTCAAATAAATCGTTGAAACTACCAGTTTTAACATTATTGTAAACAACTTACGGTCGAACGTAACGTAATTATCGAGGACAGTTGAAGATGCTCTGTACTTATTTTATACCGAGTCACATCAAGATTTTACATATACAATAAATATGTTATACATACGTATGTCTGCACGTATACCATCTTGCAGATTGAGGCTTTCCGTCGAATTCGTAGCGCAGAAGGGGAAAGAGTGACACATAACTTCCGGCCCGTACAACCTCTCGCCGACAGGATAGTCTTTGAGAATATTCCTGAAACGAGCCACGACTACAGCCACGGGATTCCTAACCATCGCAATCATCATCATCCGCAACAGTTTGCGGGACAACTTGCGAACAGAGCTTCCCTTCCGATTATAGTTATTATTTCATTAGCGACTGTTTTACGTCGATAACATCATTTATCATCGCGAAAAAAGAACTAAGGGTCGTGCCATATTTTTATTTCAACCACTCATTTTCAGCTGGTTAAATACACAGCAGATGATAAATGATAAGATCAGCAAGTATTTTCTCATAATCAACAGAAAATCACAACGCGAGGCTAATCTATTCATCGAATTAGACCTGAAGGACGAAAAAATCGGCCGAACAATTGTTGGGCATGTCACTTCGACTCCAATCAATTCCCAATCGATGACGTGATAGTATCTAAAATATCTCAGAAATTCGTCTATAATATAAATATAATTTATACTCGTTTCGCAATCGTATCATAATGTTTGAAGATGTATCTGAGCCTTGTTTTTATGCGGCGTTAAAGCATGAATATCAGGACACCCGTGATAAAAATTGTGAGAAGTGTTTCCGCAGGACAGAAACTGGATTCTATTAATGGTTACAGTAGATTACAAAATTTTTAACAATCAATCAAGTCTCGCTACCATTGTTTAATGAGAAATTTTAATCATCTACGCGTATCGTCGTCACTCTACCATGTACGGCATAAATTTTCAACTGGCACCGCAAACTCATAAATTATGCTGTGATTGAGTATGGCATTGAATGATAGTGTATTCGTAAATTTATGCGTACTTTTGCAGGCGCAAGTACGGACACATTTGGCATTCGATATTTCGAGCCCACAGACTGTTGTTAGAAGTAAACGCCATGTAGAGGATTGATTTTTCATCGAGGAAATAAGTATAAAATCTCACTGGAAGCTAATTAAATATGTATAAAATACGTTGGCTACAATTGGGATTCTAATATGCGGGCGTGGCTAGGAATGAACGTCAGAAAGGAAGTATAATCGGCAGTTGATAGTTTTACATTTTGATATCGAATATCATCGTGCAAAAATGCGTGGAGGCCATGGGCTTTTATTTTTTTAAATTCAACTCAATATCATAGACTTAATAATAGTATCATGAACTACTAGTTCAATTAACTATATTTCTCTTGGAGTATTAAATTTTTATTCTGCCACGAGATTGCTTTTTCCAATGCTTTACTCAAAAGACGGAATTATTATTGTAAGTATTTACTAGTTGTATCAGCATTTCCGTCCATAAATAATATTGAAATATTCTGTGTAACTGAATTTTCATTGCGCTAGTATGCGTGGTATTATTGAGTTTATTCCAAGAAGTAAAAGTGGTAGTTTTAGTTACTAACAGCGTCACTAACGCATTATTTAAGTATCGAATATGTATGTGACTAACGTACAGATATAGAGCGTTTGCAAATATTTATTAGTCGTCTTATGCCATGTATACTGGAAACTTATTTGAATGGAAAATGTTGTGAATCCTGCTCACGTATATTTCTACACTATCCTAAACCGTAGAGGCGTATCTTTAATATTAGATGTGTAAAAGTAGCCAGCTATTTTAAAAATCGATGCGCTCTATGCGAGGAATATCGTAATACGTTACTTATAAATTACTACAATTTGTCAAAAGGTTGCAACTTTACAAACTCGCAACAAATAGTATGCGAGTATAGCCTATAAGTTAAAATCGATGCATCGGTTTGCAATCTCTAACAAAGTAAAACAAATTTAATAGGTTTTAAGAGTAAATTACTCAGTTACTACGTTAGGTACAATTATATTCTTTTCAAAAAATTCTGCTCGATAATTGCTGTCGACTGTATCGTGACCCAGGCCGTGGGACGCAACTATTATATCAACGAGTCAATTATTAATTCAGGCAACCCGGAAAATGAAAAGCTCACCCCCGAGACAGCGAGGGTAGTGCTCTGAGGGGTGACTGAACCCCAAGGCACGGTACAATGAATGAACGCTATGTGCAACGGGCTGTTCTGAAAGACAGAACACAAAGATGCCTGCGTCACTTGAATACTCGCATTCAAAGTGGGTTGCCTTGATGGATATGCCGGAAGAATAAGACCATGTACGTACACTACCGAAATGTGGTAAATGCGCGAAAAATCTGTCCCGCGCGCAGATGGCGCTACCGGAGATCGAAGCGATCAAATTCAAAATTGAAGCGCTCGGCGCGAGGAATCATTCCAAAATTATCACCCAGCGCGACAGGTCGCTAAGCGAGACTCGGAGCAGCAGATACACCCGGTAACAATAGTAATACTGACACTAATAACGGTTGGCAGATGAATAGAAAGGATTTTCGCAACTACAATGATTAAGATAATTTTCTGTTTCTTTATTCAGTAAATTTATTACATATATTTTCACACTATGTTTCATCAGTTCATATAATTCGTAGATAATTGATATTCATTATAGGTATATATAAACGAATGAACGTTCTGGAATGAAAACAAATTCTACAAAATTAAGATTTCTTCTCTCATTTAAAATTAGAATGTCTAAGCAGGATATCTCACTGATTTAAAAATGGCTATATACACGCAAATTGTAACGAAAATCTGTAATCCTACATAGTAGTTTACCAGGTGTCAAAGTACTTGAAAATGGTATATACATATGTAATTGCTTCGATACAATTTGCTGATTCCACGCAATCAAATACGAACTAAGTGTTACTCAATGCAATTGTCAATGACTTTCACTTATTCTATATTGCTATTCTTCTTCGTTGGGTTTAGCCTTTGCAATTAGTTTGGAAGAGTTGATCGGTGCCATATTGACTATGGACGCAAGATTTTCTTGGCCCTGCTTTAAACGCTCGCGTATCAATTCAGCTATAGCTTTCTGAGTCCGCCTCTCAAGCTTTTCAAGTTTTTTAGCAACATCCCTTTTCAAATCCCAGTCAGGTTTCCGCGGTGCCAAGCTGCTTATATCCTGCGTATTACAAATCATATTATGCAACATCAAAGCGGAATAACAGTAAGAATTCTCAATTTATGACATTAAATTCTCGTAAAATTATTTCACTCACAAGTTCCTCAATCACAACTTTTGAATTAGCAGCACTCAGTTGATCCTTCACTTCGCTCTCAACATCTCCGGGCTTAGCTTCGTCCAATACTTGTTCTCGCAAGCTATCATCCTGAGGTTTGTAACTGCGAAATTTTGGTCTAGAAATATAAAATGAGTGTAAGACAACTGATTTAGCAGTAAAATAAAACCTCATTTTCAACCTTCATTATTCTTGTATACGTATTATTTTTTTTAGGTTAAGTTTCGAGAAAGTTAGAAAAAGTGATTCAATTCCATAATACAGTGAAGAAAAAGATACCTACTTGGGTAGAGTTGAACCCTCTGATTTTCCCTGCTCTTTATTTTCGTCAGTAATTTTTCTCTTCAATGCTTGCAGACGCTCCTTTCTCTTGAGTGCCTCGTCTTCGAGCGAACCTACCTTGTCATCCGCCATTCTTGTGGTTGATAGACGCGAAGATATTCATGGATGGTAAGCACGAAACGCGGCCTGCGTAACCATGGTAACCACGTCGCCTGATGCACTGCGACTAGTGTTACATGTGAGTACAGTGTGTAGCCTATGCAATAAAATTAATTCTCTTACAAATGACCCGCATGCGCTAGTAGGCCATAAATGGTAATCGTCCAATACATGAGGTAAGTGTACCAGTTATTAACACGTTTAGAGCCAATTATTAACCCTTTTATTTTCCAAAATTATAAATTTATGGCAAAAATTGAGAATTTTTCCACGACTAAAACCAGTTGCTATAGGCTATACCGTTAAACACTAGAAATTTATTTTTTGGTAATTTTAGAATTGAGGATCAAACATATACAATCAAAAAAGGTCAATATTTGGGACAGGGTTAATAACTGGTACACTTACATTATACAACGTTAGTCTCACACAATTAGCTCTTGACTTATTAATAAGGAAGTCGGTTCAGGACTTGGGTGGTTTACTAAAAACCGACTCATTTTGGTCAAAACACCATTTTCTACGACATCAATGAAACAGATTTTTTTCTCTTTTAGTCAATTCAACATTCCCATTTAATGGTCGTAATTAAACTCGGTGTAATATTGTAAGATGCAATATTTAACGATGCCAGCATGTTAAAGAAGAGTGGTTGTGCGAATTTGTAGAACGTATTCTTCTTGACAAAATGAACTATCGTAGATTGAATTAAAACGAACATTCTATGTCTTTAATCATTTTGGAGTGATTTGAAACGAAGCTCAATATCTTTAAACAATAAGCTTTTGTTTATAACTTCAATACTTTCAGCTTTTGTGTTTTTGATCATTTGATAAGTGCTCAATGTAGGACTATTGCCTGGCAAAATAAATAAAGAGTATAAATTTTTTACTGGAAAACTTTCTCAAACTTTACCAAAAATGCCAACCGTTTAATTATATTCACTATTTTATTAACTGAGACCGGTTTTCCTAGCCTCGATTATCTCTGATTATTGAAGTAATTTTCGATATTACGACTCCTCACACGTGGTTCGGTAAGTGATTGTAACTAAGCTGCTTTCAAATAGTTTAGGAAATTAGATAGGTATACCTATCTATACGGTGGAATGATCCAATCAGTTTAATCGAGTAATTAAAATATAAATTACATTTTCGATAATCAAAGTGAAGCGAGACCACTCGCTACCTGAATTCGAAATGAAGAACTTTCATAAAAAATTTAAATGTAAAACATATGTGATCACGTGCGGTGCTAATTAATAATTAGGGACTCAAGTAAATTAATATTTATTGGCATTTATACAGAGATATTTGTAGATAACAATATTAGCAGAACGATATAAATTATAAGCAAACATTTCTACAACTTAATATTATTCATAACATAAAATCTCTACTTCTAATTCTTAGAACTATAGATTCTTACAACTGCAACGTAAAACTATTGACGAATTAGTATGTTTAATTTTCGAAATTTAATTAAAGTTAATTATAAATCTACTATAGCACCTAGTGCGGATATGCTATACGGGAACTTATGAGCTTGTTCGTCGCATTCGGATATCATTGTTAAAAATATAATAAACTAACGTCGATAGCTATTCACTGAGAGAAATCGTAAACTGAAATCCATGCCGGACATAGGTGTGTGAAATTGAGGACAGAAGGAGGAGGATTATCCAGACATGATACGAAATCCCGGGAGACACCTTGCATTGTACTTCCGAGCGCAGCAGTCACCGAAGCGAAAGTGTATATTCATCATTAATGGCAATTCATTTCTATGCCTAACATATGGTGTGCGTACCTGCACAGCCTGTCAGGCTGGTTGAGAAGTTAATTTTGTTAGTCGATCTCTACGTTGCTTAACAGTAGCGATAGCGTGGTTCACACATTATCCGAACGTGAGATATGCTATCATTTTTTACGTGCCGTGTGATCACCACTGACAAAAATTATTAATTACAATCATCTCACGATGGAACGAATCGCTATGGGAATGATGCGTTGTGATTACGAAACAATTCTGCGATTCATACGTCAGCATTTCTCAATAGAACTATGCGCGATAGATGATTTATCTTCGCACAGACTCGGTGCCTATGAATTGTCATTTGTTCAAGTAATAATCTCCCAACTACCGCGCCGGAAGCATTTTGAAATCTCTAGTGAAAAGATGTATATTTTTTTTCATTATGCATACATTTTAGAATTTATATTTGAGATAGGAATCTTTTCTGAATAAGTTTCACCACGACTTCTTTTTCCTCGTAAACTATTGCGTCCCATGGAAATAGGAAATATGTGAAATTTTAGATCTTGTGTTCTACGGTACTGACGTGAATGGAAAAAGAGCGAGTGTCGATGATCTAATGACAGAGTGCCATTTACTAATATTCAATTTCAGGAAGATAGCAAGCGATTGTAGTGCGCAAAGCATCGGATCCCACCATTACTTTGCATGAAATTCCTATTTGAACGTTTCTCAGATTACATTGGCAGTGACACCCAAATAGAAAATATTAAGTAGAAATGCATTGTGCACACGATGAAGTTTTTACTGTGTTCGAGGTTTCTAAGACATGTCATTACAAATTTCTCTTTCTCTCATAGAATACTTGCTATACCTTCGACGCCAAATGTCAGCTATACAGTCGTCGTAAGCGTTTGGCAGTTTAATTCTTACGGAATTCATGACAAGATGGAAATTTCAATATGGTCGGTGAGTATTTGGGGCATGTGAGTAATTTCAATGATCTGTATATTCTATAATTAATTTGTGAATCTATTCTAAAGGTCTTAGGATCTCGCATACACGCATGCTGTGGTAACATTTGATACATACCGTTGAGTCACAGCTTTAGACTGCAATAATCGCGGTTCTAAGGTAGGTGTATTGACGGTGTGAAAGAACCGATTCAATTCCACTATTTGAATATAACTTTGCATGTAGGTTTATGACCCTCGTTGAGCGTTAAAGTTCCTCAGACCCTTAAGTTTCAGGCACATCACGCGTCGTTTGGTGGCTTCGCGAAACTAGACACTCGTTTAGACGCACCAAATTGAATGCTGTTCGATGGAAGGGCGCCTACGTTCAATGCCAGAACTTTAGAGACGATATTCAAGTCTTCGGCACTCCCAGATCCTCGGGTGTTACCCAAGTCTGATGCCACTCCAGACTGATAGAGGAGATGTTGAATTTGTCTCGCCGGCGTTTGCGGTCTAGTTTCCCTGAATTGATTGAATCCGTTGAAACCAAAGTTCTGACTGTTTCTCGATGGGGCGTTAAATTGGCTACTCCCAAAGTTGCCTCTGGCGTTGAAGTTGTTGATGTTGTTGTTGTCATTGAAGCCAAAGTTGCCAGTCGAACCAAAGAGTTCTTGTCTGTTGAACCTCGGAACGGACACAGCAGGAGTCTGGAATTCAGTTACTGGAAAAGCTCCGAAGCTCTGCTGTAATATCTGCTGTTGCTGCAGTTGTTGTTGCAGCTGTTGTTGTTGCTGCTGCTGCTGCTGCTGCTGTAAGCGTTGACGTTGCTGCTGCTGTTGCTGTTGCTGTAGCTGTTGAAGACGGCGTTGCTCCTGATAGTTGTTTAGGAATGAGGGTGGATTAGCCAGGCTCGGGAGTTGCAGTGAGACGCTTGGTTCCAATTGCACACCGGGCTTATCAAAGGCAGATTGTAGAGTGAGTAGACTGTTTTGATCAAAATTAGCCTGTTGTAGACGTTGTTGATGTTGCTGCTGTTGTATTTGCTGTTGATAGATCCTCTGTTCTTCTAGTTGTTTGAGTCTGGCCTGTTCCCGGAGGAATATCTGCTGTTGCTGCTGCTGCTTGAACCTTAATTGTTCCTCGTAAAGCTGTTGTTGTCTGGCCAAAAATTGAGTCTGTTGAAGTTGTTGCCTCTGAAGCTCGGCAAGTTGTTTCTCCAGCTGCTGTTGTTTGAACTCGAGTTGTTCTTGAAGTGTCAATGCTTGGCCGTCGCCGCTGGCTCTGTAGATGGGAACGACACTCTTGGGAATTCCACGTTCGTCTTGCTGCACCGTGAACGCAGCAACTAATGGAGCTTGGAATATCTTGACTTCCTGATTCTCGTCAAGTTTCTCCCCCGAGTTATCATTCTTGGTTGAATCGCTGGACGAAGAATTATTTTTCAATTTAGATTTGGATGTCAAACTGGATGCTGTTGGCCTTGGAGCTACCAAGGAGTTCTCCGCAGCAGCAATGTTGTTCGACGCGCTACGGCTCAAGATCTCTGCCTGCTGGGTTGTCGGCTTCGAAGACACGCTCTGTACACTGTTCACCGAAAAGGCAGAGTTCTTGATGCTTCTTGTACCTTGATCCTTGTCAATATCGTCGGCGACGAGTAGAGGATTTTTCAAGTGGACAGCAGACGATTTCTCAGCAGAAATGAGATCGTGAACCTTTGGTGCTTTCAGTTCTTGGTGAGTGACGGAGATTTTATTTTGTTTCGCAGGTGATGAAAAAGTGTACTTGTCGACTTCGACAAAGGTGGAGTTCTGGAGTTTTTCCTCATTCGGAAATTCTCCTTCCCCTAGGAAACCATTGAAGGAAATCGTCGATTTCTGACTGCTCGAATAATTCTTGTTCAATTCGCTTAGCGGTAGCTGAGGTATCGTCGTCACGATACTTGCCGCTGGTGTTCCTTCGTCAAAGAAATCCTCACTCACGTCTTCATTGTTTTTTCGTTGTTCAGCAGACTCAGCCTCCAGATCAGCAAGTGCCTTCAAAAGTGCCCGGCGAAGGTTTTTATCGAGTTTGACCGGTGGCCCTCTTCCATCATCATTCGCAATTGGAACTTCACCTTCCGTAGCTACTACGATGATAGCCACCACTGCCAAGAAGATTGCCGATAATTGCTGCGAAAGGTAAAAAAAAAAACAAATCAAATTAATTTTATTACACGTGTGCAGCATTTTACCGTTAAGTCGAAATCCGTTTTAAATATTCGAGCTCGTTAATTGGTTGGTGTGTGTAGAGAAAAACTTACACATTGCAACCGGTAGCACGTAATAACAATAAAGATGAAAAAATTACAGTAAAAAATGAAAAACAATGTCCGGAATCTCAAATTTTATGCGATGACATTTCCACGTCCCCATAGAATCCTTGAAAGTGAAACCATCCGAAAGTGAAAATTTAGCAAGCATTACGGAACAAGTACTGTGAGGGTATAGTTATTTTGAAGATTAATGGATTGCTGAACGTCGTCCATCAGCTAGAAAGTATTTTTTAGCCTCGGGCGTGTCCCACCATCTTGAGATACTGTATGCGCGTTTGTAAAGTGTGATGTTAATTTGTGTTTGCCGTAACTCGGCAATATTTTACTACTTCTGTTTTTTTTTTTTATTCAAAGAATTAATTCACAAGAAAACTGTCTTGTAAAAAATGTTTATCGGTTCATCAAAAATTCGATTCTCGTAACAATCGTGTTAACATTTATATGGGTACGTTAAAATTACACAAGCATCCTTCACACCTGATAAAGTCAAGCAACCATATCACATCTCGTTTCCAGCTGAGGTAATGGTTCGATAAGATTTCAATAATTCACGACCATTATGCAACCAACAATTTTTATTCATTGTTATTTATCACTGGAGGTCTTTGAACGCGAAATAATTACGGGGACATAAACGGGGTAATCGGATAGTAATTTTTTTTACGAGCATGTAATTGGATTCGGTTTTGACCTTTCTTTATTACTCACAAAGCTGGAGTCAAGCTTTATAGTGATAGGTTGAAAAGGTATATAACCGTAAGCGTCCACCGTAAACTTTCTATGCTCATCTCAGAACTCCGTCATATTTCTAGTGAACAAAACTCCGGTCGTCAATGATCAAATGGTTAAGTACGTATACCTACTCATTTGCATTGTAAACGATTCATGCTGGGTAGATGATGAAAACGATTATTTGTATCACGAACGTTATACGCACGAAAGCTGGAAAGTTAAAAGCCATCCGTAGTAAGTAATAAAAATTTATTTTTACAGTAGGTTCGAGTAAGTCACCGGTTCTGTGTACTTCAATTTAAGACCGCAAATTAAACCTTGTTCAAATACGAAGCCACATAAGGGTCATCGATATATCCGGTGGTCACAATGAATTACTATCGAGTACGAACGGATCTTTTTATTTCTGACGTACCTAATTATTATACGATTTATCGTGAATATGTCATATGTAATATATAATGTAATGTAATAAATAATGTATAAATAAAAATTACTCCAAATCTGCCTCTATTATTTTATTATCTCGTTTAAATTCCCCTTTTCTGGATGTCTGTTTGTGAGCATCAGTTTATTGGTTGTACCTTGTCCATATACATCGATAGATCTGGGTCTAGATAAGACCAGTAATCAACTTGAACATAATAATAGAGACTTTTCTGTGCTAGCTGCAATCAATAATTTATTCCGCTTCAGATCCATAATTACTATAAAATTAACGAATCGGTTAGTAACGCAACAAGACATGGTGTATTACACGAATGCTTGCAGTAAATATAAATCATGAACCTGGTTTTTGTTTTCCAAGATTCCATGCTAGCGATTTCCGAGCCACGAATCATCTGTAGATTTAACGAGAGATTTCTCCTTGGGGTGAAAGTGTCAAGCAAACAACATGCGGGCTAGCTGTAAATACTGGGAGGAGTTCGCATCTTTGTGGGTATGCAGATTTTATGGCCTACGCACCTGCGTGTGCTGAATATTCCAACTTCAGTAAGTTATACTCAGTAAGTTATGCTCAGTAATTAAATATAATTTATCTTGATAGTTATGGTACATGTTAAACGCCTCAAGTAGGTATAAAAGCTTGCAGATTCACATTCCAGTGCATACATGAATGCAGGATATTTATCGTTTTAGTAACTCTAACTGCGTGAAATGATTACGTATGACTCGTAAGCTTTGTTACTGCTTCAGCATTAATTAACCCCGAAATAGCTTTTGAGGTGAATGATTCATTTCCCAGGTTATTGCAGTCTACCGTCTCACTCGTCTTAAAAACTATTT